>NC_026000.2:77069567-77260573 GCF_000442705.2 Elaeis guineensis
TCAGCCATCCGATCTTCATCTAAAGGACCCAATTCACCTAATAAATCAAGCCGGGAGCGATTCTGGGCCGTCGGATTATGATCTAGGTGAAGCGCTGCCGTTGGATCACGTAGCAGAGATGGGATCAGATCGGATGCATCGTGGACCTTCCGATCAAGGTGCTGGAAGATTTCGTTCGTTGGATCGCGCTGCAGAAGGATCCCATGTTGTCCTAGTGTTTATTGATTCTTGCAATTGCCTTGATTACGGTTGGATCTTGACCGACTGCAATGGTGGCCGTCCGATGGTGCAAAAATGTGGAGCGTTGGATCTTGATCAGAGAAGATCGGACCATCGAGTGATGTGAAGTTACCAGGTTGCCCTTCGGACCTTCTTCTCTCTCCTTATGAGCCCTGGATCGCGCGCGTGGATCGAGCTCGCAATGCATTGCGGTGAGCCGAGACTCACTGATTGGCTGGTTAATGGTGCGCCGATGGGTCCATGGTCCAGGCGCCTGTTGCTGTGGACCAGGCGGCTAACCAGATCACCAAATCAGTTGATTTTTGACCAATTTTGTCCTGATTTGACTCGGGTTTCACCCAATTGAGTCTTCTTTCTTCATTCTTCAATTTTTGGGTCAATTTAACTCCGTTTTGCATAAAATTTACGCCGTTGGAATCCTCTTTCCTTGTTCTTTCTATTGATGATCTCTTCTTCTACAAAATATAATAACAAATATCAATTTCTTAATAAAGTTAGATAATTTAGATATTAATTGATACTTTTTATGTCAATTTGTGACATAAATCAACGACCTATCGAGGTATGTATCTATTTAATGAAGCATAAGTCGAAGTCATTTGAAATGTTCAAACTATTCTGAAATGAGGTAGAAAAATAAACTGAAAAGTGTATTAAAACTCTTCGATCTGATCGAGGAGTTGAATACCTTTCCAATGATTTTCTGACATATCTTGGGAAGAATGAGATTCTCTCTCAGTGGACACCTCCTGGAACACCACAGCATAATGGTGTGTCTGAAAGGAGGAATCGGACCTTGTTGGACATGGTTCGATCCATGATTGGGTTTGCTGGTCTGCCGATCTCCCTCTAGGGATATGCACTCGAATCGGCTTGTTACCTTCTAAATAGAGTTTTGAGTTAGTCTGTAACCAAAACGCCATATGAGATATGGATAGGACATAAGCTAGTACTCTCGCACCTTAGGGTTTGGGGGTGTCCGACTTATGTTAAACATTTAATTACGGACAAGCTTGGACCTAGGTCTGACAAGTGTAATTTGATAGGGTACCCAAAAGAGACCAAAGGGTATTACTTCTACCTAGCTGATGAGCAAAAAGTGTTTGTCAGCCTTAAGGCAATCTTTTTGGAAAAGGAGTTCCTTGCTGAAGGGACTGTTGCCTCTAAGGTCGAACTTGACAAAGTTCGACAGGTGAAAAAACTGACACAAGTTGCTGAATCTGAATCGGATTTGATTAGATCAGATCTGGAGCCCATTGTTCAAGCACCCTTAAGGCGATCTGGTAGAGTACCACGTCAACCGGACAGATACTATGGTTTCTTGGTCCAGGATGACGATCCTATCGAACTTGATGAAAATGATGAGGATCCGATCACCTACATGGATGCAATGCAGAGATCCGACTCTGAGAAATGGCTAGAGGCCATGAAATTTGAAATGGAGTCCATGAAGGTCAACGATGTGTGAATATTGGTTGACCCACCCGAAGGAGTAAAACCCATAGGGTCTAAGTGGGTCTTCAAGAGGAAGAGAGGCGCAGACAGAAAGGTGAAAACCTATAAAGCCCATCTAGTTGCCAAGGGATATCATCAACGTTATAGTATAGACTATGATGAGATATTTTCTCCTGTGGCAATGATCAAATCCATTCGGATTATACTTGCAATAGCTGTCCATCTGGACTATGAAATCTGGCAGATGGATGTGAAGACAGCTTTCCTAAATGAAGAGCTGGATGAAGAGGTGTATATGATACAACTTGAAAGACTCACATCCATAGATGAGTCTAAGGTGTGTAGGCTACAGAGGTCCATTTATGGACTTAAGCAGACATCACAGAGTTGGAACATACATTTTGATAAGACGATCAAAATGTATGGTTTCGTTAAGAACGGAGAAGAGCCATGCATTTATAAGTGGGCTAATGGTCCAGTAGTAGTATTTCTTGTATTGTATGTGGATGACATTCTCTTAATCAGGAATGATATCCCTGCATTACAGGGAATAAAGATTTGGCTGTCATCACATTTCTCCATGAAGGATCTGGGAGAAGCTTCCTACATTCTAGGGATGAGGATCTACAGGGATAGATCTAAAAGGTTGCTTGGTTTATCATATACACCTCTAGAAAGCTGGAGTAGGAAGCTTCTCTAGGATGTAGGAAGCTTCTCTAGGACTAGGATAAACCAAGCAACCTTTTAGATCCATCCCTATAGATCCTCATCCCTAGAATGTAGAAAGCTTCTCCCAGATCCTTCATGGAGAACTGTGACGACAGCCAAATCTTTATTCCCTGTAATGCAGGGATATCATTCCCGATTAAGAGAATGTCATCCACATACAATACAAGAAATACTACTACTGGACCATTAGCCCACTTATAAATGCAGGGCTCTTCTCCATTCTTAACGAAGCCATACGTCTTGATTGTCCTATCAAAATGTATGTTCCAACTTTGAGATGCCTCCTTAAGTCCATTAATGGACCTCTGTAGCCTGCACACCTTAGACTCATCTATAGATGTGAACCCTTCAGGTTGTATTATATACACCTCTTCGTCCAGCTCTCCATTTAGGAAAGCTGTCCTCACATCCATCTGCCAGATTTCATAGTCCAGATGGGCAGCTATCGCAAGCATAATCCGAATGGATTTGAGCATTGCCACAGGAGAAAACATCTCGTCATAGTCTATACCATAACGTTGACGATATCCCTTGGCAATCAGATGGGCTTTATAGGTTTCCACCTTTCTGTCTGCGCCCCTCTTCCTCTTAAAGACCCACTTACACCCTATGGGTTTTACTCTTTTGGGTGGGTCAACCAATGTCCATACATCGTTGACCTTCATGGACTCCATTTCGAATTTCATGGCCTCTAGCCATTTCTCAGAGTCAGATCTCTGCATTGCATCCATGTAGGTGATCGGATCCTCATCGTTTTCATCAAGTTTGATAGGATCGCCGTTTCGGATCAAGAAACTATAGTATCTGTCTAGTAGATGTGGTACTCTACTAGACCGCCTTAAGGGTGCAGGAACAATGGGCTCCAGATTTGATCTAACCAAATCCGGTTCAGGTTCAGCTACTTGTGTTGATTTTTCCACCTGCCGATCTTCCTCAAGTTTGACCTTAGAGGTAGGAGTCCCTTCACCAAGGAACTCTTTTTCTAAAAAGATTGCCTTAAGGCTGACAAACACCTTTTGCTCATCAGCTAGGTAGAAATAATACCCTTTGGTCTCTTTTGGGTATCCTATGAAATAACACTTGTCAGACCTAGGTCCAAGCTTATCCGTAATTAAACGTTTAACATAAGTCAGACACCCCCAAACCCTAAGGTGCGAGAGTACTGGCTTACGTCCTATCCATATCTCATATGGCGTTTTAGTTACAAACTTACTCGGAACCCTATTTAGAAGATAACAAGCTGATTCAAGCGCATATTCTCAGAGGAAGATCGACAGACAAGCAAATCCCATCATGGATCGAACCATGTCCAACAAGGTCCGATTCCTCCTTTCAAATACATCATTATGTTGTGATGTTACAAGAGGAGTCCACTGAGAGAGAATCTCATTCTCCCCAAGATATGTCAGAAACTCATTGGAAAGGTATTCACCTCCTCGATCAGATTGAAGAGTTTTAATACACTTCCCAGTTTATTTTTCTATCTCATTTTGGAATAGTTTGAACATTTCAAACGGCTCCGACTTATGCTTCATTAAGTAGACATACCCATACCTTGATAGGTCATCTGTGAAGGTTATGAAGTAAAAATATCCACCTCTTGCACTTGAGCTCATAGGTCCACATACATCAGAATGTATCAAACCCAAGAGTTTACTGGCTCGCTCACCTTTTTCAGTAAAAGATGACTTGGTCATCTTCCCAAGAAAACAGGACTTACAGGTTGGAAGTGATTCACAATCACCAACTTCAAGAATTTCATTTTGAGCCAACCTGTTTATCCAGTTCTTATTGATATGACCTAGCCTACAGTGCCAAAGGTAGACTTCTGACACATTATCTATTTTAGGGCATTTACCAGAGGTTTGAACCACATTAACAGGCTGTGATAGTAAGTAAATTTTATTATTTAGTTGTCCAACAAATATTGTAACATCATTCAAAATGATATTATAAATGTTTCTTTTTATTAAAAATTCATAACCGTACATGGCCAAAAGGCCTACAAAAATAATATTTAATAAAAAGCTTGGATAATAGTGACATTCACTCAAAATTATATTACAAAAATTGATTACAAGGTTCATGATTCCTAAAGCTAGAACTAAAATTTTGCTTCCATCTCCAACGTTCAGGAACCTCTCGCCTTCATCAAATCTCCTACTGATCTGCAGACCCTGCATCGAATTACAGATATGATAAGGGCTTCTGGTATCCAATACCCAGGCAGTAGTATCACAAATAAAAAAGTTGCAAGGTGTTATCATATAATTATCTTGCTTCTTCTTCGGCCTGTTCGGGTCCAGGGAGGCAATGTATAGAGGACAGTTCCTCTTTCAGTACCCCTACTTCTTGCAAAAGAAGCACTCCATCTGCTTTGGTCGGGCTTGCGCTTCTTGGTCTGACCCTGTGCTAACATCTCAGCATGTGGCTGCACCTTCTTATTCTTCTTCTTCTTGTTCTTCTTCCCTTTCTTAAAGGGTCGACGATCAGAAGAAGACCCTCCCACAATATTCACCGACTCCTTATGGAACTGGTGATCCTTCTCAAAGTTCTGCAGCAATCCCAACAAGCCGTGGTAGTTCACTGCAGGCTTTGTCATTCGAAAATGAGTAAGGAAGGGGAGGAAGGACTTGGGCAAAGAATTAAGGATCGCATCCTTACCGAGCTGCTCATGCAAGGTGTTGGTGCAAAAATCCGCTTGCGCCAGAGAAGCTGGAGTCGAGGAAGTCGCGGTCGCCACCGGGACCTGCAAAGGAAGTCTAAACCGGAGGTGGGGTTGCTCCAGCAAGACCCTCCGACGCTCAAGTCAGTTCTCTGCCTCAACAAGAATGGAGTGCTCAAACGGAGAATTTAGCAGAGTTTTTAGATGAAAGATGAAAGCTTATCGAATAACGTATCTGGGGTTTTCCTTTTATAGATGGAGAGGGCAACAGATTGATAGCGACGCCTGTAACTGTCTGGTAGTGGGCCGCCCAGAGTCAGGAGGAATTTATTGCGGAGAGTAGTGGAGCGGGGTCATGGCTATTGCCGTGGCTTGCCATGCGGGATCAGTTACGGGGAGTGGAGCGGCGTCCGCTGTCGTGACTCATCTGGGGGTGGCGGAATCGCACAGGATCTGCCGCAGGGAGTGGAGCAGAATCATGGCAGTTGATACAGCCTGTCAGGGAGTAATGGGGTCGCATAGGGTCCGCCGCAGGGAGTGGAGCAGTGCTGTGATCGTTACTACGGCCTGTCAGGGAGTGATGGAGCTGCACGAAATCGCCGCAGGAAGTGGAGCAGGATCGTGGCCGTTATTGTGGCCTGCCAGGGAGTGCAGATCCATCGGCTGAAGTTCGGCAGCGGTCGGAGCTGATGACGGAGTCTGGCTCCCGTAGGAGTCCAGGCGGAGTACTCCTTGCGGTTGGAGTCGTGGGCGGAGTCCGACTCCCGTGGGAGTCCGGGCGGAGTCCTCTTGGAGTTGAAGTCGCGGGCGGAGCCCAGCTCCCGTAGGAGTCCGGGCGGAGTCCCCTGCAATCAAAATCAGGTGCGAAGTCTGGCTCCCGTAGGAGTCCGGACGGATCTTACCGGCAGTCGAAGTTGGCGACGGAGCCCGGCTCCTGTGGGAGTTCGGGCGGGGTCCCCCTTGAGGTCGGAGTCGTGGGCGGAGTCCGGCTCCCGTGGGAGTCCGGGCGGAGTCCTCTCGGAGTTGAAGCCGCGGGCAGAGCCCGGCTCCTGTAGGAGTCTGGGCGGAGTCCCCTGCAATCAAAATCAGGTGCAAAGTCCGACTCCCGTAAGAGTCCGGACGGATCTTACCGGCAGTCGAAGTTGGCGACGGAGCCTGGCTCCCGTGGGAGTCCGGGCGGGGTCCCCCTTGAGGTCGGAGTCGTGGGCGGAGTCCGACTCCCGTGGGAGTCCGGGCGGAGTCCTCTCAGAGTTGAAGTCGCGGACGGAGCCCAGCTCCTGTAGGAGTCCGGGCGGAGTCCCCTGCAATCAAAATTAGGTGCGAAGTCTGGCTCCCGTAGGAGTCCGGACGGATCTTATCGGCAGTCGAAGTTGGCGACGGAGCCCGACTCCCGTGGAAGTTCGGGCGGAGTCTACTTGCGGTTGAAGTTGTCGGCGGAGTCCGGCTCCCGTAGGAGTCCGGACAAAGTCTGTCTGCAGCCGTTGGAGTCGAGGACGAAGTCCGGCTCCTGTAGGAGTCTGGGCGGAGTTTTCCTGCAATTAAAGTCAAAGGTGAAGTCCGGCTCCCGTAGGGGTCCGAACAAGGCTTACCGGCAGTTGATGTTGAGGACGGAGCCCGGCTCCCGTAGGAGTTCGGGCGGAGTCTACTTGCGGTTGAAGTTGGTGTCAGAGCTCGGCTCCCATAGGAGTCCGGGCGGAGTCCTCTTGAGGTTGGAGCTATGGACAGAGCCTATCTCCCGTGGGAGTTCGGGCGGAGTCCTTCTTCAGTTGAAGTTGGCGACGTAGCCCGGCTCCTGTAAGGGTCCGGGCCGAGCTTGCAAGGGCTAATCCCGTTGAGAACTTCAGCCGTGGGTATTTTGTACCCAACACCAGTCCCTCTACTTCCGAGTTTGAATTTCGAATGAAGAAAGTACAGAGAGATGGGCATGGCCGAAGTTATCCCCTCCAATCCTGCGCATAACCGCCCTTGGATATGTTGGCATTTAATGTGCGCACGTCAGAGCCCTTTTTCCGGTTAAGGCGACCTGAAGAGTCTTTTCAGAACTCCCGCCGAAATGTGATCCCAAGCATCGCGCTACGGAAATTTGCGAACAATCAATCTTGGATAGCGGCGAGTGGGACACGCAGGACACGTGATATGCACCAGTTGGCCTAGGGACACCCACCGTCATAACTGTGCTAAGATCCGTTGGCTATTTAAACCCCCTACTCTTCCTTCGGGGCTTCATCCTGCCGAGAGAACGGCACCTTTCTTTCGTCTGAGAGCCTAGCTACTCAGCCACTTCTTCCGCACCGGTCCTTGCCATCTTCAGCCCCTTGATTCTTCTCTAAGGGGTTCCCACGTTATGTCCTCCACCCCGGAGGCCATCCTTGAAGGGATGTCTAGGGCTTGGAGGAAGGCGAGGAGGAGAACAGTGGCCGGTGAGTTCTCCGGTCATCAAGTGGCCGTTGAGGATCCCCGTCGTTTCAAAGGGGGCTCAAGGAAGAATTCCTTCAATAACAGGGGTTTAATAACGGGGTCGTCGGTAAAGGTGTTCTGCCCGAGAATTTTGGAGTAGCAAGGCGGGGTGATACCGGTCAAAAGGGCAGAGCTGTCATCACAAGCTGTGGCGGGATCCTTGACGCCGTCGGGGCCGAGGGACCAGAAGCGGTCGACGTCGATGGTGGGGCAGTAAAACTTGTTGCGGAGGCGGTGGAAGTAGCGCATGCCGACCTTACCAGAGCATTTTGGACGGTGGCTACCACAGAGTATTCGGTGATGACGCATATCTCTGGCGCCACCGTTGCCCCCAGGGTGACTCCAGTTCTTCTTAAAACAGGTCTTCATCGCCGCTGCCGTTGCCCTTACCGCCCCCGGGAATCTATCCCATCCTTTTCCCCCTGAGGTTGGGACTTCGGAGGTGGGGCGAAGCAAGGTGGGGCGAAAGCCGATAGGCCCGCCACACGCACTAGACACGAAATGGGAAGAGAAGTTTGCATCTTGAAGCGGCTTCCGGTGTATCCTTTCCAAACCGTGTTCTCGATGTCGTCGATGATGTATTTATTTTTTTTCTGGCCCACCGGGTCTTGTAACGTACACCTTGTTGGTTGAAAAATGAAAAGGAGATTTTGTTACCTCGTCTACATCTTGCATCGAATAGTCGTCTGTCGAACTTCTTTATTCTTCTTTCTTCTCTCTTCCTCCTTTTCTTCTTTTCTTTTTCACATCGTCCTAAGGTCATCTACGACCTCTTTATTTCGTGTAGGATTGTTATTTGCCGAGCTCCTTTTCGACTTTTACGTCGTTCGAAGATATCTGGTTGTCATTTTTCCGTCAATGGCTGCAGGCTTGCTTGGGGCCATTCGGGCCTGGGGTCCCTCCTAGGGCTTCAATTCGGGGATCCGAGCTTCTGTCACCCTAAGTAAGTTGTCCTATTTTGTGTCAAAAACTTCCTCAAGAGCTGGGACTCCCGATGGGAGCCCCAGTCCTTGCGGTGACAGAGTTTTCTGTACCTCGATCGCTGTCCATTTTCCAATCGTAGCTGTCATGGTCCGTTGCCTTCCTTTTTCCTTTTCGCCCAAAATTTTTCTCCACTAAAGTCAAGGCGAAGTTCGACTCCCATGGGAGTCCGGACGGAACCCTCCTGTGATTGAGTCATGGGTGGAGCCCGGCTCCCGTAGGAGTCCGGGTGGAGTATTCCTTGGCATCGTGGACAGAGCCCGGCTCCCGTAGGAGTCTGGGTGGAGTCTTTCTTGGCGTCGTGGATGGAGCCCGGCTCCTGTAGGAGTCTGGGTGGAGTCTTCCTTGGCATCGTGGATGGAGTCCGGCTCCCATAGGAGTCCGGGTGGAGTCTTCCTTGGCGTCGTGGATGGAGCCCGACTCCCGTAGGAGTCTGGGTGGAGTCTTCCTTGGCATCGTGGATGGAGCCCGGCTCTCATAGGAGTCCGGGTGGAGTCTTCCTTGGCGTCGTGGACGGAGCCCGACTCCCGTAGGAGTTTGGGTGGAGTCTTCCTTGGCGTCATGGATGGAGCCCGGCTCCCGTAAGAGTCCGGCCTTCCACTTTGCTCGAGCCAGGGCGAGGTTCTCCTCCCATTCCCGGCCTGGCTGTGGGGGTGCGTTAGGGCACTGTAAGGCCTCTCCCCCCATCTGGTCTAAAAGAACCGGGCCTTTGACTTTGCTCGAGACAGGGCGAGGTTCTCCTCCCATTCCCGGCTCGGCTGTGGGGGCGCGTTAGGACGCTGTAAGGCCTCTCCCCCCATCCGGTCTAAAAGAACTGGGCCTTTGACTTTGCTCATGTCAGGATGAGGTTCTCCTCCTGTTCCTGACATGGCTGTGGGGGCACATTAGGACGCTGTAGGGCCTCTCCCCCCATTCGATCTAAATGAAACCGGGCCTTCGACCTTGCTCATGTCAGGACGAGGTTCTCCTCCTGTTCTTGACATGGCTGTGGGGGCACATTAGGACGCTGTAAGGCCTCTCCCCCCATCCGGTCTAAATGGAATCGAGCCTTCGACCTTGCTCAAGTTAGGGCGAGGTTCTCCTCCTGTCCCTAACAGGGCTGTGGGTGCGCATATGGGCGTTGTAGGGCCTCTCCCCCCATCCGATCTAAATGGAACCGGGCCTTCGACCTTGCTCATGTCAGGACGAGGTTCTCCTCCTGTTCCTGACATGGCTGTGGGGGCACATTAAGGCGCTGTAAGGCCTCTCCCCCCATCCGGTCTAAATGGAACCGGGCCTTCGACCTTGCTCATGTCAGGATGAGGTTCTCCTCCTGTTCCTGACATGGCTGTGGGGGCACATTAGGGCACTGTAAGGCCTCTCCCCCCATCCGATCTAAATGGAACCGGGCCTTCGACCTTGTCGGGACGAGGTTTCCCTTTCGCTTTTGATACAGTTTGTTTGCATTGTCCAAGGACATATAGGTATGTGATTTTCAATTAAAATGAAGTTACTGGTAGTACATCCGCAAGTTTTTCGAGCTCCACGGTCGCGGGAGGTCGGCTCCTCCGAGTTCCTTAAGATAATAAGTTCTGGGCTGGACTACTTCTTTGACTTCATACGGTCCCTCCCAGTTTGGGGCGAGTTTCCCTCGGTCCTGAGGTTGCGAGACAGCGGCTCGCCGAAGCACTAGATCTTCCCTTCTAAAGGATTTGTTCTTAACCCGGGCGTTGTAATATCGAGCAACCTTCTGTCTGTAGGCTGCCATCCGAACCTGAGCTATCTCCCGTCTTTCTTCCAGTAGGTCGAGGTTGGCTCTAAGACCTTGCAACTTTGATGTTCGTCGAACGCCACGACTCGTGCTGACGGAAGTTTAAGCTCGATGGGGATGACGGCTTCCATACCGAAGGCTAAAGCGAAAGGGGTCTCCCCCAAGGGTAGCCTCTGAGTAGTTCGATACGTCCACAACACATGATAAAGTTCGTCCGCCCAAGTTCCCTTCGCTTTTTCAAGCCTTGTCTTAATCCCCTGCAAAAGGGTTCTGTTGGTCACCTCAGCTTCGCCGTTCGCCTGGGGATGGGCTACTGATGTGAAGTTGTGGGAGATGTTTAGATCTTCACAGAATTCGACAAATTTTGCTCCCGCAAATTATCATCCATTATCAGTGATTAGGGTTCTAGGCAGACCGAACCTACACACGATCGATTTCCAAACAAAATCTTGAACTTTTGCTTCCGTGATTTTTGCTAGTGGTTCGGCTTCAACCCATTTGGTGAAGTAGTCGATCGCTACGAGGAGGAACTTTCTTTGCCCAGATGCCATGGGAAAAGGGCCAAGGATATCCATCCCCCATTGTGCAAAAGGCCATGGGGCACTCAAGGGTGTGAGTTCAGTGGTGGGCTGTTTCTGGATGTTGGCGTACCTCTGGCATCGATCACACTTTTTGACATATTCAATCGAATCACGATGCATCGTTGGCCAGTAATATCCCTGGCAGAGCAGCTTGTGGGATAAAGATCTAGCCCCCAAATGGTTTCCGCAAATCCCCTCATGTACTTCCCACAAGGCGTAGTCAACTTCCGAGGGCCGGAGACATTTCAAGAGGGGCAAGGAGTATGATCCTTTGTACAATTTGCCATCATAAAGGATGTATCAGGAGGCTTGATTTTGAAGCTTTCGAGCCTCCTTCGCGTCCTGGGGGAGAACTCCATCTCTGAGATAGGTTATCAGCGGGCGACCCAGCTGGGCTCGTGGTCGATCTCCATTACGGGCCATGATTCTTCTGTACTCGGGTGTTTTAGAACTTCAAAGAGGATGCCTTTGGGCAATTCGGCCGGAGCCGATGTCGCCAGCTTGGAGAGAAGATCGGCTCTGGTATTCTCCAGCCTTGGAATCTGTCTAATGTTGAAGCTACTGAAGGCGGGGGTGAGCTCCTTTACCTTCTCAAGGTATCTGGCCATACTGTCCTCCCGTGCTTCGTAACTCCCGCTGACTTGCCCCACCACCAGTTGAGAGTCACTGTGCACCCAGAGCTGACTTATTCCCAGCTCTCTGGCGATCCTTAGTCCTGCGATCAGAGCTTCATATTCCGCTCCATTATTTATTGCGGGGAACTCGAAACGCAGAGCGTACTCCCGATGACTCCCTCCGGACTGACCAAGATCAGGCCTGCACCTGCTCCCGACATGTTGGAAGATCCGTCCACATAGAGGGTCCAAAAGCGATCGGAGGGATTGGCCTCTTCGTTGGGGGAGTTCAGTTGAGACTTCAGGTCGTCAACTTTGCTTTGCTCAGGTTCGACCTCCTCTGGGATGGTGCACTCTACTATGAAATCTGCCAGTATTTGGGCCTTTACTGCTGGTCTAGGTCTGTAGTTGATGTCGAATTTCGTGAGCTCGATCGCCCATTTTGCCATTCTTCCGGAGGTGTCAGCTCGGTGCAAAACCGCCTTGATCTATTGATCGGTGAGTAGCGTCACGGTGTGCCCTTGAAAGTAGGGTCGGAGCCTCCGAGCTGCAACCAACAAGGCGTAGGTCAGTTTTTCTAATTTGGTGTACCTGGTCTCGATGTCCCTCAGTGCACGGCTAATGTAGTAGACTGGTCGCTGGACTTTCGTTTCTTCTTTGATAAAGATGACCGCGAGGGCCATGGGAGAGACCACTAGGTATAAAAATAGTTCCTCCCCAGGTTCAGGCTTTGCCAACAGCGGAGGTGAGCTAAGGTAGCTTCTTAACTCTTCGAACGCCTGTTGGCATTCAGAGGTCCAACAGAAGTTCTTCGACTGCTTGAGGGTTTGAAAGAAGGCAAGCACCGTTCGGCCGACCTCGCAACGAAGCGATTAAGAGCCGCTATCCTCCCTGTGAGGCGCTGAACCTCTTTGATCGACTTTGGGGCGGTCATCTCCTGGATGGCGTGAATTTTCTCTGGATTGGCCTCAATCCCGCATCCTGATACCATGAAGCCCAGGAACTTTCCTGAGGTTACTCCGAAAGCGCATTTAGTTGGGTTCAGCTTCATTTTATACTTTCGGAGAGCGTCAAAGGTCTCCTCGAGGTCGGCGACATGATTTCTGGAAGACTTGCTTTTTACGAGCATATCATCCATGTAGACCTCCATGTTTCGATCGATCTGCTCTTTGAAGATTTTGTTCACCAACCGTTGGTAGGTTGCGCCCGCATTCTTGAGGCCAAAAGGCATGACCCTGTAACAGTAAAGGCCGCGATTAGTGATGAAAGCTGTCTTTTCTTCATCTTCAGATGCCATTCTAATTTGATTATAGCTAGAGAACGCGTCCATAAAGGTGAGGAGCTCATGGCCTGAGGTCGCATCCACCAGTTGGTCGATTCTGGGAAGGAGATAGCTGTCCTTTGGACAAGCCTTATTCAGCTTTTTGAAGTCTATGCACATCCTCCACTTGCCGTTTGCTTTTTTGACCAGAACAACATTGGAAATCCAATCAGGATAATTGACTTCCTTAATGAATCCGGCCTTGAGGAGCTTATCCACTTCCTTGGCTATCGCCTTCTGCCTCTCTGGGGCATGACTCTAGATTTTTTCTTTCGTCGATCGATGCTTTGGATCGACGGCCAGATGATGCTCCATGACTTCCGTGTCAATCCCCGGCATGTCTGCTGGAACCCAAGTGAAAATGTCCGCATTCCTTCATAGAAAATCAATAAGACGCGTCCGCACCTCCTACCCCAGGTTGGAGCCAATTAGCGCCACATGCTCTGCGTTCCCATCATTCAAAGGGATTGGTCCAGATCTTCGATTGGGCCGCCCCTTTCTTCGGTGAGGTCATCGCGAGCATCTAGTCCATCGACGGGACAGGGGTCAGCCTGATCACTTCTTTGAAAGGCGATGTTGTAGCAGTGTCTGGCCAGGGCTTGGTCTCCCTGAACCTCTCCGATCCCTTGGTTGGTGGGGAATTTAACTTCAAATGGTAGGTCAAACGACAGCTCGGAGAGCATTGAGGTCGGGTCGGCCAAGGATTGCATTGTAGGCGGATGGTGCCTTCACCACCAAGAAATTCACCAGAGCCCTGGATTGCTTTGGATATTGACCTGCGGCCACAGTCAAAGCTATCATTCCTTCCATCGGAACGGCATCATCGGTAAACCCTACCAGGGGGGAGCAAATCGGCCTCAGATGACCGCCAAGAGCGGACATTCTTGAAAAGGCATCGTAGAACAAGATGTCGGCTGAACTTTCATTGTCGACAAGAATGCGACGGACGTCGTAATTTGCTATATTCAAGGAAACTACGACTGCGTCGTTACGAGAGAATTGGACTCCCTGGGTGTCTTCTTCGGTAAAGGTTATGGGTTCTTCAACCTTTAGCCGCTTGGGGGATACAGACGGTATGTTGGTTGCCTCCCGCCAGGATCCCCCCGAGATGGTGTTGACGGAATCTGATAGAGGCCGATCGTCCGGCCACTCCTTGTCGGCGACCATAGCCGGAGGTAGTTGTGCGAATGCCTCGCGAGAAGGCATCAGATGAGGAAAGGAGGAGTGGGCAGATGAGGAAAGGAGGAGTGGGTGCCGGATAAGATGACCGGAGGTGGATCCGTTGAGCGCTCCTTTAAGAACAAGGGTGTTGCGAAGACACAGGCCCTTCCTCTAGCGCCAATCCTGTTGGTGCAAAAATCCGCTTGCGCCGGAGAAGCTGGAGTCGAGGAAGTTGCGGTCGCCGCCGGGACCTGCAAAGGAAGTCTAAACCGGAGGTGGGGTTGCTCCGGCAAGACCCTCCGACGCTCAAGTCAGTTCTCTGCCTCAACAAGAATGGAGTGCTCGAACGAAGAATTTAGCAGAGTTTTTAGATGAAAGATGAAAGCTTATCGAATAACGTATCTGGGGTTTCCCTTTTATAGATGGAGAGGGCAACAGATTGATAGCGACGCCTGTAACCATCTGGTAGTGGGCCGCCCAGAGTCAGGAGGAATTTATTGCGGAGAGTAGTGGAGCGAGGTCGTGGCTATTGCCGTGGCTTGCCATGCGGGATCAGTTACGGGGAGTGGAGCGGCGTCCGCTGTCGTGACTCATCTGGGGGTGGCAGAATCACACAGGATCTACCGCAGGGAGTGGAGCAGAATCATGGCCGTTGATACAGCCTGTCAGGAGTAATGGGATCGCGTAGGGTCCGCCGCAGGGAGTGGAGCAGTGCTGTGACCGTTACTGCGGCCTGTCAGGGAGTGATGGAGCTGCGCAGAATTCGCCGCAGGAAGTGGAGCAAGATCGTGGCCGTTATTGTGGCCTGCCAGGGAGTGCAGATCCGTCGGCTAAAGTTTGGCAGCGGTCGGAGCTGATGACGGAGTCTGGCTCCCGTAGGAGTCCGGGCGGAGTCCTCCTTGCGGTTGGAGTTATGGGCGGAGCCCGACTCCCGTGGGAGTTCGGGCAGAGTCCTCTCGGAGTTGAAGTTGCGGGCGGAGCCCGGCTCCTGTAGGAGTCCGGGCGGAGTCCCCTGCAATCAAAATTAGGTGCGAAGTTCAGCTCCCGTAGGAGTCCGGATGGATCTTACCGACAGTCGAAGTTGGCGATGGAGCCCGGCTCCCGTGGGAGTCCGGGTGGGGTCCCCCTTGAGGTTGGAGTCGTGGGCGGAGTCTGGCTCCCGTGGGAGTCCGGGCGGAGTCCTCTCGGAGTTGAAACCGTGGGCAGAGCCCAGCTCCTGTAGGAGTCCGGGCGGAGTCCCCTGCAATCAAAATCAGGTGCGAAGTCCGGCTCCCATAAGAGTCCGGACGGATCTTACCAGCAGTCGAAGTTGGCGACGGAGCCCGGCTCCCGTGGGAGTCCGGGGGGGGTCCCCCTTGAGGTCGGAGTCTTGGGCGGAGTCTGGCTCCCGTGGGAGTCCGAGCGGAGTCCTCTCGGAGTTGAAGTCGCGGGCGGAGCTCGGCTCCTGTAGGAGTCCGGGCGGAGTCCCCTGCAATCAAAATCAGGTGCGAAGTCCGAATCCCGTAGGAGTCCGGACGGATCTTACCGGCAGTCGAAGTTGGCGACGGAGCCCGACTCCCGTGGGAGTTCGGGCGGAGTCTACTTGCGGTTGAAGTTGTCGACGGAGTCCGGCTCCCGTAGGAGTCCGGACGAAGTCTGTCTGCAGCCGTTGGAGTCGAGGATGAAGCCCGGCTCCCGTAGGAGTCCGGGCGGAGTTTTCCTGCAATTAAAGTCAAAGACGAAGTCTGGCTCCCGTAGGGGTCCGGACAAGGCTTACCGGCAGTTGATGTTGAGGACGGAGCCCGGCTCCCGTAGGAGTTCGGGCGGAGTCTACTTGCGGTTGAAGTTGGTGACGGAGCTCGGCTCCTGTAGGAGTCCGGGCGGAGTCCCTCTTGAGGTTGGAGCTGTGGACAGAGCCCATCTCCCGTGGGAGTTCGGGCGGAGTTCTTCTTCAGTTGAAGTTGGCGACGTAGCCCGGCTCCTGTAAGGGTCCGGGCCGAGCTCGCAAGGGCTAATCCCACTGAGAACTTCGGCCGTGGGTATTTTGTACCCAACACAAGGGAAAGCCCAGTTTACTTAGGTGCTCAATCATTTCGATCATGTACAATGCATGATCGGTGACTGAGGCCCCATCCCTCATCCGAGTATTGAAAATGGCACAACTAGTTTTGTGCCTTTCAACATCGTTAGGCGTGCCAAAGGAGTCATTCAACATTTGAAGCATCTCCTGTGGCTGGGCATTCACGAACCTACGGCTGAACTCATCATTCATTGCCACCAGTATTATGCACCGAACGGTGGTGCAGTCATTGAGCCACTTCTGGTAAGTGTCTCAGACCGTCCCTCTAGCGTTCGGTGCTGGCTCCTCAGGTGTCGAATCCGTTACTACATAAAGGATCCGCTCATGCTCAAGGATGATTTTTAATTTTTGATACCAGCTATCGAAATTAGGTTCCATGAGCTTGTCATTATCTAATAATGATCGGAGCGACAGGGTAGTGGACATAGCTGTATAAAGGAAAACCAGACCTCTATTAGTATATAAATTATTAATACTAAAGACTTGGACTTTAGTCTAAATTTCTCCCAGTATTTTTACGAACTGGTAGCCTCAATCTCCAATTCGAGAAATTACTTTAATTTCTTAGTGGGTACTAAAATTTACACAGACTACACATGAGCTCAACATTGGTTGGTCAACCCATGTGCATCTATGGGTAGGTTCATAATCAGTTGTTTCTCTAAACAACTTCTAGTATTTAATTTTGCCCCAGAACCTAATCAGTAGGCTTTGGCCTCCACTGAAAATATCTGGTTAGATCCAACCATTAACATGACTTGATTTGGTAAATCGGACCAATAAGTGATTAGGCCCGACTTTGGTCGGCCAACCTGACCACCATCAGAAAGACTCAACCAAATGATCATACTATGAATGATAATTCCATTAGTCAATAAGTATCAGGCTTTTGGGCCTCCAATGATTATTAAACTAACGGACTCATTATCGCTCACTTAATGGGAGGCAATGACTTAATTATCATTATAACTTAATCATTTTAGGGACCTAGTAATTTTTGAGAATTTTATTAAAGGATAGAAGAGAAAAAATTAACCAGTCAATTTCAATCCTCCCACTGACTTCATCAAATTAGATTATAAAGAATTTAATTAAAGTCGGCATTAGGAGCACCTAAATCAGTCATACTGATTTACCTAATGACATGGGTGAGCCCTAATCACCAAGTTATCTAATCAAAACCTAACTCACCAGGTTGGCCAGGTAAGTTAGATCAGTGGTGGGGATAAGCCATTAACTCGTCAGAGATCAAATCAATGCGAGTAGCTCCCACTTAAAAACCACTGGTCAAACTGTCAAACTTATCATAGACACCAACCGGTTCATTAGTTTTAATTTGATCAACTTAGTAAATAGGGTTCCACCGCATAGCCATGAATTAAGTCCATCTTGGTCTAGTTAAAGACATGGACCCATTCAACTACAACTATTAGAGTTGAGTCTAGAGTGTCCTTGACCTAATCTAATTCAACTTTTGATTAGATTTGACCAATTACTCTAATTTAGTCCATTTCTTTAAACTAACCTTAGGTCTAACCCAATTATGGACCTAATCCATCTAACCCATTGATCCACAAATTTATGCAATTGTCTTAGGTCTTAATTCATAATTCTAGACCAACTAGACAATACTTAATTCTTTTAATTAAGTATTTGGGCTGATGGGTCAGGGTTTGGTATTTTGAAAATAATTTTCAAATTTGAAAGATTTTATTTTCTGTTCACCAAATATGTTGACTCATTTCACAAACAGATCAGCACATTTCATAGACAACAATCCTATTGCTAATTACATAACAGAAAATAACTCAATCAAAATAAATCATGAATATTCTTTTAGATCTAATCTAACACATTGTTGCTCCCTAGATTGATTTTGATGATTACAAAGCAGTTGAAGGGGTACCAATAATTTTATTTGAAAAAGTCTTTTTGCTCTTCAGGGGTAAAATCATAATTTTACCAAAACCTTGATTTGATAGTATCAAATGGTAGAACAAAAGATTTGTGATCTATTGGCGAAAATTTTATTATTTTTGGACTTGTATTTTGGAAGTTATACATGTTTGAAATCTATGAGTCGACCCATTGAGTCAGCTCATGGCATAATGAGCTGTTTGGCACGCAGAATTTTTGGCTTGGCACAACCTGTGAGTCGACCCATGAGTCGACCCTCAAGGCATGAGTTGACTCATGAGTCGACCCCTGCAGTTTTAGACCAAAAATTACAGAACCCTATTTTCTGATATTCTTCAACAGAGGTCGACTCATGAGTCGACCCCTGAGGCATGAGTCGACTCATGAGTCGACCCCTGTGACGGGATTTCTCCGCAACGGCTAGTTTTTAACCCGTTTTAAGTGCTTTTAATGCTCATTTAATGTGGTCTAATGGCTCTTTTTCAGCCTAGAATATTTTCCTCTATTTCTTAAAGCTATAAAAGGATTCAAAAGGTGGGAAACAAGCAAGAGATTGAAAGAGAAAAAGAAACAGATTCAAAAGAGCATTCAAGAGAGCATTGAAGAGCATTCAAAAGAGAGAATTTGAAAAAGGGTTTCTCAAGCCAACTTTTTAGCCCTAATCAAGAGCTCATTTAAAGCTTTCAAGAAGCCATCAATCCAAGCTTACCAACTCCTCAAGCGCTCAATCAAGTCTCCATCCACCTTGAAGAAATCCAAAAAGGGGCTTCTTCTTTTAAGTAAAGTATATTTAAAGTTATATTTGCTCATTGAAGGAGCTTTTCTTTGTGCTTAAGTGTGCTATAAATTGTTATACTCAGTTTGAGTGTTTGTTTTGTTTTGGAGGGGTTCCAAAATAAGGGAAGGTTGATCCGAACCTAGAATCGGAGTGTATTGGGTTGGCTTGTACCCGAGAAATAAGTGGACTAGCTTGGGATAGCTAGTGTCAGAGTTTCCGATGTTTGTATTCGGGTTGAATACAAGTTTAGTGGATTAGAATTCTCAAGTAGGAGCTTGGAGAGTGGATGTAGGTGCAAGGTTGGCACCGAACCACTATAAATCCTTTTGTTTGTGGTGTGCATAATTGCTTCTCTTTAACTCTTCATTATTTCCTTGCATTCTTGCTTTTGGCAGTTAGTCTTGAATTAAGTTTACACTCCACTTTCATTTAGCTATTGACAAACATTTTTCATAAGTCATTAGTTAAGTTCAAATTTTTAGAAACCCAATTCACCCCCCCTCTTGGGTTGCATAGCTGGGCAACAAGTGGTATCAGAGCCCGGTGCTCTAGCCCTTCTTTGATCTAAACAATCAAAGAGCCAAAGATCTATGGCAACCCACGTCGGCACTTCTCTTGCCGAGGGGCAATCCACCAACCGACCTCCACTTTTCAATGGGTCTAATTACACCTATTGGAAAGCTCGGATGAAAATATTCATACAAACACTCGACTATGATATGTGGAGTATCATAGTGAACGATCCTCACACACCCACTAAAATTATAGATGGTGAGGAATCAACCAAACCCGAGAAAGAATGGGATGAGGTTGATAAGAAGATGGCCCAATTAAATGCTAAAGCAATGAATGTTCTTTATTGTGCTCTTGATGCAAACGAATTTAATCGCATTTCTACTTGTTCATCTGCTAAAGAAATATGGGATAGGTTAGAAGTAACCCATGAGGAAACCAATCAAGTAAAAGAGTCTAAAATAAATATGCTTGTGCATAAATATGAATTATTTAAAATGAAGCATGATGAGTCCATAACTGTAATGTTTACTCATTTTACTGATATCATTAATGGTTTAAAGAGTCTTGGTAAGTCCTATACTAACAGTGAGCTTGTAAGAAAGATTCTCAGGTCCTTGCCAAAAACTTGGGAAGCCAAAGTGACTGCCATCCAAGAAGCCAAGGACTTGAACACTCTACCTCTAGAAGAGCTTCTTGGATCTTTGATGACTCATAAGCTAAGCATGAAGCAACATCAAGAGGAAGAAGTTCAAAAGAAAAGAATCATTGCCCTCAAATCCACAGCTCCTCCTGATGAAGAAACTGATGACACAGAAGATGAAGAACAGGATGAAGAGATGGCACTCATCACCCGAAGATTTAAGAAATTTTTGAGAAAAAGAAAACAGGGGATGAGGAAGAGGCCATTCACAAAAGGAGAACAAAGCAAAGAAAAAGAGAAAGACCAACCCCTTATCTGCTATGAGTGCAAAAAGCTGGGACACTTCAAATCCGAATGTCCACAACTGAAGAAAGGTCCCAAGAAGTTCAAGAAGAAGGCCATGATGGCCACATGGAGTGCGAGTGATGACTCAAGCTCCGATGAGGAAACCTCAACCGAACAAGCCAACCTGTGCCTTATGGCACATGAAAATGAGATAATTTTCGAAACCCCTAGTGACTTTACATTTGAAGAATTGCATGAAGCATTCTATGATTTAGTTGATGAATTAAAGAAACTAGGGATAAAGAACAAAGAGCTAAAATTGAAAAATCAATCCTTATTGAAACAAGCTGAAAACTTTTCAATTGAAAAATCCACCTTGCTTCAAGAAAATCAAAGCTTAAAGAATGAAATTGCCAAGCTGAAACCAATAGTAGAAAAGTTCACCTTAAGTTCAAACAAACTCAATATGATTCTTGATAATCAAAAAGCCGTATATGATAAGGCTGGACTTGGCTATAACCTGTTGAAGAAACAAAAATATCTGAAAAATATTTATGTAAACTCTTTAAGTAACAAGTCTACCAATATTACTTGTTTTAAATATGGTAGAGTAGGACATAAGTCATATACTTACTTCTCTAACAAGTTTGCAAACTCAACTGTAAAGAAAATATGGGTTCCAAAAGGAACCATTATGACTAACCAAAAAGGACCCAAGAAAGCTTGGGTACCTAAAACAAAAACTTGACTTTTGCTTGCAGGTGTGTCTAGCATCCCAAGGAGGAAACAGAAAATGGTATCTTGACAGTGGATGCTCGAGACACATGACTGGTGATGAATCACAATTCATCATGCTTGATGCTAAGGATGGAGGGATGGTCACCTTTGGAGATAATGGCAAAGGAAAGATCATCGGTATAGGTAACATTGGTATCACTCCCTCCAAATACATTGAAAATATTTTGCTAGTTAATGATTTAAAGCATAATTTACTAAGCATTAGTCAATTTTGTCATAAAGGGTATAAAGTTATTTTTGAATCATCTGTTTGCATTGTAACTAGTCCTATTAATGATGGCATTAAATTTATTGGACATAGATATGGCAATGTTTATATGATAGATTTAAATGATTTAGCCAAAATAAACATGCAATGCCTAGTATCCTTGAATGCTAAAGTTAATGAGACTAGTTGGCTTTGGCATCGTAGACTTGCACACATTAGCATGCATTCTCTTTCAAAATTAATTAAGAAAGAATTAGTTCTTGGCTTGCCTAAACTGAATTTTGAAAAAGATAGAATTTGTGATGCATGCCAACTAGGTAAACAAACACGAGTTTCATTTAAATCCAAAAATATTGTTTCAACTTCTAGACCTTTAGAGCTTTTACATATGGACTTATTTGGACCAACTAGAACCACTAGTCTAGGAGAAAAATGATATGGTTTTGTAATTATAGATGATTACTCTCGTTTTACTTGGGTTTTCTTTTTAGCACACAAAGATGAAACTTTTCATATTTTCACTAAATTTTATCGAAAAGTCACTAATAAAAAAGGATTTTCAATTCAAAATATTCGAAGCGATCATGGAACTGAATTTGAAAATCAAGACTTTGAAAACTTTTGTGATGAAAATGGAATTGGCCATAACTTCTCTGCTCCTAGGACACCCCAACAAAATGGGGTAGTTGAAAGAAAAAACAGAACCTTAGAAGAAATGGCCCGTACCATGCTTTGTGAAAGCAACCTTCCAAGATATTTTTGGGCGGAAGCAATTAACACAGCATGTTACATTTTAAATCGTGCTTTGATTAGATAAATTTTAAAGAAAACCCCCTATGAACTTTGGAAAGAAAGAAAACCAAATATTGCATATTTTCATGTTTTTGGTTGCCGATGTTTTGTGTTAAATAATGGTAAAGAAAGACTTGGTAAATTTGATGCAAAATCAGATGAAGCAATCTTTCTTGGTTACTCCTCCACTAGTAAAGCTTTTAGAGTTTTTAACAAAAGAACTTTAGTAGTAGAGGAGTCCATTCATGTTGTTTTTGATGAATCTAACGATCTTCCTTCAAGGAAGAATGAGGGTGTTGATGATACAGATCCTCTAATAGAAGGAATGAAGGAGATCACTCTGAAAGATTCAACAACTCAAGAGGACGAGGAACAAGAAGACAAACAAGATGAGAGAGGTAAAGAAATTCAAGAACAACCTCAAGGTACAAATGACCTACCCAAGGAATGGAGGTATATTCACAATCACCCTAAGGAGTTGATTATTGGTGATCCTATGCATGGGGTAAAAACTCGTTCTTCACTTAGAGATGTATTTAATCATTGTGCTTTTGTATCTCATCTTGAACCAAAAACTATTGAAGAAGCTGAAAATGATCATAATTGGATTAATGCAATGCAAGAGGAACTTAATCAATTTGAAAGAAATAATGTTTGGACTTTAGTATCAAGACCTAAAAATTATTCAATAATTGACACAAAATGGGTCTTTAGGAACAAATTAGATGAACATGGTAATGTAATAAGAAATAAAGCAAGATTGGTTGCTAAAGGGTATAATCAAGAAGAAGAAATTGATTTTGATGAGACCTTTGCACCTGTTGCTAGATTAGAAGCCATTAGACTTCTACTTGCATATGCTTGCTTTATGAAATTCAAATTATTTCAAATTGATGTCAAAAGTGTATTTTTAAATGGATATATTGCTGAAGAAGTCTTTGTAGAACAACTTCCAGGATTTAAAAATCATGCTTTTCCTAATCATATTTTTAAATTAAATAAAGCTTTATATGGATTAAAACAAGCACCTAGAGCTTGGTATGATAGGCTAAGCAAATTTTTACTAAATAATGGTTTTTTAAGAGGTAATGTAGATACAACCCTCTTTATTAAAAGAAATCAAAATGATATGTTAGTAATACAAATTTATGTTGATGACATAATTTTTGGGTCTACTAATGAATCTCTTTGTCAAGACTTTGCTAAGCTCATGCAAGGGAAGTTCGAAATGAGCATGATGGGAGAACTCACTTTCTTCTTCGGACTCCAAATCAAACAAACAAAAGAGGAATCTCCATCACCCAAAGCAAGTACACCAAGGAACTACTCAAAAGATTTGGAATGGAGAACTCCAAACCAATTGGGACACCCATGAGCCCCTCATGTAAGCTTGACAAGGATGATGAAGGTAAATGTGTAGACTTAAAATACTATGGAGGTATAATTGGCTCTTTATTATATTTAACTGCAAGTAGGCCTGATATCATGTTTAGTGTTTGTTTGTGTGCTAGATATCAATCTAATCCTAAAGAATCTCATTTGAATGCTGTTAAAAGAATCCTTAGATACTTGAATGGTACTCAAACTCTAGGGTTATGGTACTCTAAGGACTCACTAATTGATTTATTAGGATATTCAGATGCTGATTTTGCTGGATGTAGATTAGATAGAAAAAGCACAAGTGGAACTTGCCAATTTCTTGGAGTTAACCTAATCTCCTGGTTTAGCAAGAAATAAAATTCGGTAGCACTGTCTACGGCTGAGGCCGAATACATTGCAGCCGGAAGTTGTTGTGCTCAAATCTTGTGGATTAAGCAACAACTCGAAGACTTTGGAATCAAACTTAATGAAACACCAATTAGATGTGACAACACAAGTGCCATAAATCTATCTAAAAATCCAATTCAACACTCAAGGTCCAAACATATTGAAATAAGACATCATTTTATAAGAGAACATGTTCAAAACAAAAATATAACTCTTGAATATATTTGCACTGAAAATCAATTAGCTAATATCTTTACAAAGGCCCTTAGCGAGGATAGATTCTGTGAAATTAGAAGAAATCTAGGAATTCTTGATCCTTATGCCTAAATATTTCTCAAATTTCAAGAAATCAATGTCAAAATTTCTTTGAACTCAATTTCTATCATCACTCTTGGTCCTAAAAGCTCAAGATTATCATTCTCACAATTTGTCATTGAGCAAAACTTCTTCTCCCAAAATTATGAATTTTTTCGAATTTATTCATATTTTTTCTAAAATTTTGTGAATCATGAGTCGACCCCCTAGGGTCGACCCTATGGCATACTTGAAATTATTGCCAACTTCCCACGGGCTCTTTTCTTTTTAACTTGAAGCCCGTTCATGAGCCGACTCATTCTTCTTCTTCGTCTTCCTCCCTCCAACACTCATCGTCCTCATCCTCATTCTCTCCAAAACCAAGGATTTAGCTCAAGAACATTCTCCCTTCTCCTCTCCACCTCAAATCACCGCCTGGGAAAGGAGATTTTCGCATCTTTCTCCTTTGATTGAAGTGGTTGGAGCGTGCCCTAGCCTCCACCGTTCTTCTCAAAACCGCCTCTTCTCTCCGCCAAAATCCCTCTCCATCCTCTTGTAACCCTTCTTCTACTCATCCATTTGATCCTCCTAGTCTCCCTGCCTGCTGTTGTGGTGAGAATGGCCCCAAAGATGAAGCTCCCTCAAAGAAGAAAATCAATTCATGAGTTGGAAGAAAATGTCCGCAGGAAAAGGCAAGCTGCTCAGTCCTCCACTGCTCCCATTCTGGCTTCAGTGTCTGCTCAAGGTCCCTCTCAGTCTCCCTTAGCCCTAGCAAAATCCCTCTATCTGATAGGAAGGTTGAAACCGGCAAGAATGTGGATTTTAGATTCTTTGAAAAAGAAGGTTTCTCCTTTGGGACAAAGATAAAAAATCAGGGTTGGGATTTTTACTGCTCTCTCAAAAAAGTTACTTTTGTAGACTTGGTTAGAGAATTTTATCAAAATCTGCATTATGGCAATGGAACAGTAACTTCTATAGTTAAGGGAGTTGATATCTGTCTGGATCCTATTATTTTGGGAGAGATACTACATTTGCCCTGTGAGGGATACTCTTACATGGAACTCCCAGTGAAGGAAGAGGGGATCAGTGTAATTCTAGGAGGAACCTACTCGGAAAGTTTGAATAAATTGGAAGCCAAAATTTTATCAATTGAAATGAGGATCTTACATCAATTAGTGACAAAGCTTTTCTTCCCAAGGAGTGGTAGGCATGACCTCCTTTCTGGCAGAGATATTTGTATAATATTTCATGTGATCACTCAAATCCCATTAAACCTCCCTACTTTAATGATTGAGGCCATGAGAGAGACACTGAACAGATCCAAGGCACATCTGCCTTTTGGTATGGCTCTCACACTAGTTTTCAGGAGGTTTGGAGTCAGTTTTGAGGGGGAGGCATCTGCTAAGCTTTCTCACGTAGACACCATCAACCAACACACTCTGCACCGCATGGGATTTACTAAAACTGATGGTGGTTGGATCAAGGGTTCTGAGGAGAGAGCTGAGGACAGAGTAGAAGACAGAGCTGAAGAAGAAGGTTCCTCATCTCCTCTCCATGACTTCAAGGCAGCATCTTCAGATATCCAGTTTGTTTCAAACCCAGAGGCTGGCCCTTCAGATTCTGCCAGGAGGCACACACCAGTACATCAGCCAGAGAGCAGAGCACCTCCTTCAGAGTTCAGATTGGCTGATGATCAGATCGAGCAGATATCTCAGCGTGTGGCTTCCTTGCTTTCTCGACAGTGGAGCACTACTACATTTACACCAGGGTCTACTTCATCTGATCAGACCTTGATTCCCCATATCTCCACTATATTTCAGTTGATCTCAGATCAGTCTATTCAGATTCAGCAGCTCGAGTATAGCATTTGGAGACTGACTGGGAGAGTTCTTGACTTGCAGGGGCAAGTTTTAGCTTTGGCCCATCCTCAGCCACAGGAGAGCTCTATTGAGGTCACAGACCTTACTGCAGAGGCTGGCAGGCTTAGAGGTGCATTGGAGGGTGGTTATGAGTTATTGAGGAGAGAGATCAGAGGCTCGAGTGAGCATGCATCTACTCAGTTCACTGCTCTGCTTCAGTCTGTTTCGAGAGCACTGAACGTTCTTGATTCCATTAGACTCACTCTTTCAGTCCAGTCTTTGGCCTCTCAACGTTCTCAGCCTCCAAGTTCATCTCGCTCACCTGCTCGTGCCAGCACCTCCACTCGTGGCAGAGGCAGACGGGGTAGAGGACGTGCTCTTGGTCAAGATCCATCATCTCCTCACCCTATCTCTGATGACTCCGATCCATCTAGTCATGAGCTTTACTAGATCCTAGGTGTTAGTCTCTTGTTCTTTCTAGGATCTGTATTTTTGGGCCATGTAATGACATTAGCTGGCTGACTTTTATGATATGAAATATGTATTGAAACAACTATGTTTTTAATCATCTTTTAATTATATATCTACTCTTTGTTATGATGTCAATCATCTCTTGATTATATATCTTCTCTTTGTTAATAATTCATATCTATGGTAATCTATGGCATATTTTGGTTAATGATTGCTGTATTCAGGGGGAGCAAACATTAATGATTAGCACTAGAAGTTTGAAGAAACACTACAGAGAAAACGTATTCAGAAAAAGAGGGGGAGTTAACAATGTTTGATGATGTCAAAAAGGGGGAGAAATTAAAGAAAAAGAAAAAGAAACATATCAAAAGCAAAATTATAAATTATAAAAAGACTTGAAAATAAAATGAATGAATTGGGGAGAAATTAAAGAACAATATCAAAAGTGCAAAATTATAAATTATTAAAAGACTTTAAAATAAAATGAATGAATTGGGGAGAAATTAAAGAACAATATCAAAAGCAAAATTATTAAACATGCTCAAAAATACAATGAATAAATTGCTAAGTACAATGCAAATGAGCAACCTTTAAAATTACACCTTAAACATGCTCTGATATGCTTTAAAATTTAACTTGCTCTGATACATCTTAAATTTAACATGCTCTGATATGCTTTAAAATTTAACTTGCTCTGATACATCTTAAATTTAACATGCTCTGATATGCTTTAAAATTTAACTTGCTCTGATACATCTTAAATTTGACATGCTCTGATATACTTTATAGTTAATTCTTAGACATGCATTGGTACAATTAATTATTTTTGCTCTGATACTAAAACTAAATAATCAAATGAGAATGAGCAAATTTTCAAGATACAACTTGCTCTGATAACAAAAATAAATTTTCTACTCTAACACCAAAATCACATAATCCAATGAGCAAATTTTCAAATCTTTAAGCAAATGGGCAAACTACTTATGCAAATGACCATTTGTATCACATGCCAAAAGAATCAATCTTCTTTTCAAGCAAATGGACTTATAATGCATCCTTTTGAAATTCATGATTCACATAGATGCTTTTGTTCAAGTATTTTGTCATCATCAAAAAGGGGGAGATTGTTGCTCCCTAGATTGATTTTGATGATTACAAAGCAGTTGAAGGGGTACCAATAATTTTCATTTGAAAAAGTCTTTTTGCTCTTCAGGGGCAAAATCATAATTTTATCAAAACCCTGATTTGATAGTATCAAATGGTAGAACAAAAGATTTGTGATCTATTGACGAAAATTTCATTATTTTTGGACTTGTATTTTGGAAGTTATGCATGTTTGAAATCCATGAGTCGACCCATTGAGTCAGCTCATGGCACAATGAGCTGTTTGGCACGCAGAATTTTTGGCTTGGCACAACCTGTGAGTCGACCCTCAAGGCATGAGTCGACTCATGAGTCGACCCCTGCAGTTTTAGGCCAAAAATTACAGAACCCTATTTTCTGGTATTCTTCAACAGAGGTCGACTCATGAGTCGACCCCTGAGGCATGAGTCGACTCATGAGTCAACCCCTGTGACGGGATTTCTCCGCAACGGCTAGTTTTTAACCCATTTTAAGTGCTTTTAATGCTCATTTAATGTGGTCTAACGGCTCTTTTTCAGCCTAGAATGTTTTTCTCTATTTCTTAAAGATATAAAAGGATTCAAAAGGTGGGAAACAAGCAAGAGATTGAAAGAGAAAAAGAAAGAGATTCAAAAGAGCATTCAAGAGAGCATTGAAGAGCATTCAAAAGAGAGAATTTGAAAAAAGGTTTCTCAAGCCAACTTTTCAGCCCTAATCAAGAGCTCATTTAAAGCTTTCAAGAAGCCATCAATCCAAGCTTACCAACTCCTCAAGCGCTCAATCAAGTCTCCATCCACCTTGAGGAAATCCAAAAAGGGGCTTCTTCTTTTAAGTAAAGTGTATTTAAAGTTATATTCGCTCATTGAAGGAGCTTTTCTTTGTGCTTAAGTGTGCTATAAATTGTTATACTCAGTTTGAGTGTTTGTTTTGTTTTGGAGGGGTTCTAAAATAAGAAAAGGTTGATCCGAACCTAGAATCGGAGTGTATTGGGTTGGCTTGTACCCGAAAAACAAGTGGACTAGCTTGGGATAGCTAGTGTCGGAGTTTCCGACGTTTGTATTCGGGTTGAATACAAGTTTAGTGGATTGGAATTCCCAAGTAGGAGCTTGGAGAGTGGATGTAGGTGCAAGGTTGGCACCGAACCACTATAAATCCTTTTGTTTGTGGTGTGCATAATTGCTTCTCTTTAACTCTTCATTATTTCCTTGCATTCTTGCTTTTGGCAGTTAGTCTTGAATTAAGTTTACACTCCACTTTCATTTAGCTATTGATAAATATTTTTCATAAGTCATTAGTTAAGTTCAAATTTTTAGAAACCCAATTCACCCCCCCCCCTCTTGGGTTGCATAGCTGGGCAACACACATTCATGATAAATTTTATAATTGAACCTTTACAATTAAGTTCTTTTGCTGCTTCATCTACATGGGATATAATTGCAGCGGCACCCCTACCGCCATAGGAGAACCCCATCGAATGGAAGGAGAGGGCTTTTAAACCCTACTTTTCTCCTATGACCGGACGACCATGACAACCAACCCAATTAGACTACTTGCTTTTTGGATCAAGTATATCTAAATATACCAATTTCAAAATTTAAATTTCAAATTTCAAATTTCAAATTTTTGAATTTCAAAATTTGAATTTCAAAATTTTGAATTTCAAAATTTGAATTTCAAAATTTTAAATTTTAAATTTTAAAATTTAAATTTTAAATTTTGAATTTCAAATTTCAAATTTAAACTTTTAGATTACAACTTAATCTACGCATGAAAATATATATCATATTTTAGAACCCACTCTGATACCATTTGTGGAAAATTTTAGTATAGGGGTAAAATGGTAATTTTAAAACTTTTTCAAAATTACTATTTTACAGCAGAAATTATTAATTAATCTAATTAATTAATATATATAAATCCTACACAAGGATCTAAATATGATATATACATAGTCATGCATTTAAATTTGAAATTCAAACTTCAACAGTAAACATTTTACTGTTATGTGTTCAGAATACGTTACTTTTGTGCAGGTAGTTGATCGCCACAATCTGATCACTGTCAGAAGGGTCTGATCATCACAACACAGCTGCACAGTATGTCTGACCTCTACAAATCATCCACATAAAGCTTCCGATCTGATCGGCTCCTCACGAATGCTAGTTCGTGGCTGAACCCTTTTTATAGCCGATGTTGATCGAACTCCTTCGATCTTGATCTGCCAACTCCTCAGATACTTCAGATCATCAGTAGATGCACTTGAGAGATTGATGATGCTCTTCCTAAAGTTTGGTGGGCTCACGACACTCGTAGCTTACGTTCTCACTTCTCGAACCCTAAGCCAAAATCCTAGGGTACACACCGAAGAAACTTGCGCCCACTTTGTTTCTTTCTTTTCTCTCCTTTTCTTTTCTTTTTTCATGTAGGAAAGCTCTCTCATGCCACCTTTCTTTCTCAGATATCTTCTACATATGCCCTATCTTATCTCCTTTTTAAAACAATGCAAGACCGCATCTTTGCAGTATTTTTACCGTGTGAGAGGATAAAGATAAGTGGTTGCTCATTTGAATTCAAATCGAATTTGAATTCAAATGCCAACCAACTCATTCCTATCCACTCAACACATGAGAAGAGAGGGGCATGGGCATCTTTGTGCATGGAGAGTTTACACGAGAAACTCTTTCTCATGTAAAGCAAATGGCGCATAAAAGGATAAGACTAGGTGGCACATGGATTAGTTGCCCATTCAAATTCAAACTTCATTTGAATTTGAATGGCCAACCAACCATCTTTATCCACCCAAATGGTGCAAAAATGGAGGGGCATGGGATGGCTTCTGTGTGGGAGAAAATTCATAAGAAGTTATTTCTCGTGAATTCAAATGGGCGTAGATGAAGTGAGGTGGCGCAGGGAGAAAAGTCAAGGTGGTTTGAACCTAATTAAGCCAACCTAATCAAAATAGGTTAAACACAATTAGACTAAGTTAAACATAACTTAATTAGGCTTAATTAGGCTCAATAAAATCCTAATCAAATCAAAAATTGACTAAGCCCAACTCCTAATCAAATCAGGGATCAAACCACTTCGACGATTAGGTCAACTCTTAACCTAATCAGGTCAAACTCAACTGAATCCAATTCAATTGGACTTGATCCAAAAATAATTACTCAATCAAATTGAGTTAATTAATGATCAAGTCACTAATTAAACCTCTCATAAATACTGAGTCCAAATTCGATGAGCAATCGGGCATCAGAGTCCATCGATATGAAACCCTGATCAAAAAATCCCAAACCAGTGGGACTCTTGACCCCGGTACCCAAAATGTGTGGTACTCATGATCAGAGAATCCTGATTCTCGATCACAGAGTCCCAGACATGTAGGACTCTTCATCAGCCATCAGATCAGATAGGAACCTCTAATGTGTGTGACCCCGCAGGTTCGAACCTAAGCCAGTAGCACGGGAACCAATTCCTATACTAATCGAAGTGACCATCTAGCAATGGTACCCGACATCCGGATAGGTTGAATAGTCACAATCGTAACACTCAAAACCTATGTGAATATGGTTACTGTATAATTCATCCCTTTTGATCCTTGTGTTTAGGATGACTCAGGGTTAAACTGTCAACCCTAATTAGATCATCCGAATCGTGCTCAACTCAAACAGTCCTGTGACTCCTCACTAGGACTACCCTGATCAAGGTTTTGTTAAATTAAAATATGACTGTACACAGCTCCTGAACTGGAGTGGTCAATCCCATCTTGACACACGAACAAGTCAAGTACTTGACTACACCCAGCATCCTTCCGTCACTGAATTAGAAATTCAGGTAGTCCAGTGCCTAAGTGCAGTGAGTTACTTGTAAGTCACCGTGACGGTCTCAGGTTGGAGGGACAGTTATATCTATATCCCATCAGAGCAAATCTTGACAGCAGAAATAGCTCCAGAGTTGGTCACGTTCAGTGCAGATGTACCTTTATATCTCACCTGTATGCCATACCAGTATCTCCACACTCCTTGGTTAAGAGGACAACCAACCCATATGGCACACAACGACCTATGCTTGATAAACGTTATCGTCTTTGATAACAATGTATCATTTGGTCGCGAACAAGTTTAAGGACTAAATGATAAATCTTCCTTTGTCGAGTCTAAATAGTCCTAAGGATTTCACCACAACACAGGAGTTCATTAGAAGATGAAATATTTTGTGATGAAAAATGCTAAAATAACTTTTATTTATTTATAATTTATATACTAATACAAAAAAGAGCACAACCATCAACAGGCTGACGATTGGCTTTGGAACACTATTCCTAACACTTCTTCCCTTTCTCAAAGGGTCGAGAACCAGAAGAGGAACCTCCCACTAAGTTCACTGACTCCTTATGGAGTTGGTGATCCTTCTCAAAGTTCTGAAGCAACCCCAGTAACCCGTGGTAATTTACTTCAGGCTTTGTCATTCTATAATTAGTGAGGAATGGGAGATAAGACTTGGATAGCGAGTTTAGTATTACATCTTTCCCAAGCTGCTCATGCAAGAAAAAGCCAAGCTTGCTCAAATGCTCCATCAACTCGATCATGTACAATACATGATTAGTGATAGAGGTACCATCCCATATTTTGGCATTACAAATGGCACAACTAGTCTTGTGTCTCTCTGCATCATCGGGTGTGCCAAAGGCATCCTCCAACACTTGAAGCATGTCCTTTAGCTGAGTCATCTTAAATCTGTGACTGAACTCATTGCTCATGACAGCCAGCATGATGCAGCACATCGTGATCCGATCATTGAGCCACTTCTGATAAGTGTCTCTGACTGTTCCATGTGCATTGGCAGTTGGCTCCTTAGGTGCAGGATCCATTATCACATATAGGATCCGTTCATGCTCCAGGACTATCTTCAACTTTCTGTAGCAGCTACCGAAGTTGGGTCCCATCAACTTATCATTGTCCAACAATGATCAGAGCGATACGAAAGTGGCCATATCTACACAAAGGAAAACTATAACCTAATTAGTAATTGATTCATTAAACCTAAAGATTTGGACTTTAATCAAAAGATTTCTCTCACTATTTTATTCGAATTGGTAGCCTCTACCTTCAATTCGAAAAATTATTCTAATTCCTTAGTGGGTACTAGAATCTACTTAGACTGCACACAAGCCCAACTTTGGTTGGCCAACCCATATACATCTAAGGATAGGTTCATAACCAATTATTTCTCCAAATAATTTTTAGTAATTTAAATTTTGCCCCAGTCCCTAATCAGTAGGCTTTGGCATCCACTGAAAAGGTCTGGTTAGATCCAACCATTAACATGACCATACTTGACCCATCTAGCCAATGGATGATTAGGCCCAACTTTGGTTGGCTTACCTAACCACCATTTAGAAAGATGTAGTCAAGAAATCATATTATGAATGACAATTCCATCAGCTGATAAGCACCAGGCCTTTGAGTCTCCAATGATTATCCAACTAATGGACCCATTATCATGCACTTAATGGGAGGCTATGATCTAGTTATCACCATAACTATTTTATTTTAAGGATCTAATAATTTTAGAAGATTTAATTGATTTAGAGGAGAAGGTCAGAAGAACCAGCTTGTCATGATCCTCCCACTGGCTTCACCAAGTCAGCTTAAGGGAGACCATTAAAAGGGTTGGTCTAGGAGCATCTAAATTAGTCACACTGATTTACCTAGCTGACATGGGTCAGCTCGAATAGTCAAGTGATCTGATCAAAATATAATTTCATCAAGAGGCCAAATAAGTTCGATCTGTGGGAGGGTCTGCCAAAGCTTGCCTTAGACACCATAAAAAATGATCAGGTTGAAGGAGGAAAATCACTTTTCCTCATAGGATCTTCCAGATTTCATCAAATCTGTGGTGAAATAATTTTAAAAAAAAATTATTCTATATTTATTTCAGATCTAAGTATCTAGATCTAATCTTCATATCTGATATTAAATCTAAAATAAATCTAAAAGGGATGAGGAAACAAGTAATACCTCAAGGGTAATCTGATTACCCTGTAGATGATCTCTGCACAGCCCGAGGTTCTGATGTAGCCATGCAAGCGCCTAGCCTCTACCGATATCCACTCAAGCAAAACCTTGAATATCTTCTCCTCATGAATCTATGCTCCAAAAATCAGATCTCTATCTGATCTGAAAGTGCTTCAGAACTCCTTCTGAAGTTGGAGCAGCAGCCTGTCGAAGATGTCCTGCAGCCTTCTATTCCAGGCATCACCATGCCTTGGACCTTTGCCAGATGGATGTCCAACTTCTTGGATGTGAAGAGGGGAGAGAGAAGAGCAGGGAGGATGTAGAGAAGAGGAGAGGATTCTCATTTTGACTGGGTATTGAGCAGAAACTTCCAAACCCTAGGTGCAGACAGGGATTTTATAGACCCTGTATGCTGCGCAGTGCCACATCATTCGACCAATCAAAAAATTCTAATAAATTTTGGAAAAATTTTGATTGATGGAGTGATGTCATCTAATCACATCAGATAAGAACCCCCACCCTCTCTCCTATGTTGGCACCAACTTTGGATAAGCACAAGCAAGGTGGCACCAAAGAGTCCATGTTTATCAGGACTCTTTCATTCTTATCCATTTGGGGCACCCACTTTAATCCAATTGGGCTCATGCCATAATCTGATTATGGCACCCAATTTGATGTGGTTTAGACATGTGGATACTTCATAAAAATTCTCCAATGAACTCTCTTCAGTTTAAGATCCATATGTCAACATTTGACAGATGTCCTAAAATAAAATTGGCAGGTGACAGGAATTAGCAGGTGTTATCTTAAATTCATCTCATGAATTAAGACAAGACTTTTTTGAGCTGGACAAGTTTCATTTAGACTGAGAGAAATCTTCCAAAGGTTCTCTGGATGAGTCAAATCATATTTGGCTCAGTAGAGACAGAAAAGATTACATGAGGAGAAAGTTAGGCTCAATCGTATGCTAGCACGATTTCCTTGAACCTAATTGGATCTTATCCAAATCAATTGGGTTAGCCCAATTGATGACATCCAGACCCTAACCCTTATTTGTGTGACCTAGTTAGGTTTAATTCCTTATGATAATGAGACATGTCATGATCTCATTATCGACATCATCGAAACTCCTTTCGATGGACCAGAACTCTTCTGATTCAGACAATTAGAATGATCGATCATCAATATCATTCTAATTGCTCCCAAAATCCATCAGTGATACCAAGCAGTAGGTGGTGGCAACCCATCAGAACTGAGGATGAACCTCTCGGTGCAGCTACCTGTGTGATTGATTTTCTCTATCATGAGTTTCGATTGAATTAGGATTAAGGTGAACTCGTCAAACCCAACATCAGTCATATGAATCAATCGATCGATCTGAGTCCAATGTGAAACCCCAATGGAAAACTTTTTTTCCATTATTTCACTCTACCATGGCCATGGGCTTAAGGACTCAATCTTTCGATCACCATAGGACTACTCCTCTCTTCTACTGAGGTTGATAGATCCCATCTTGGTGCGACCTAGTTCTTACAATGAATATACTACAGCCAACATACACCTCAGGGTTTTGAATGGCTAGAAGATCAAGTTATGGTGTAGTCAAACTATAACACACTTAAGGTGAACTATCGATGCATCTCAGGTCAAAGAACTAGACACATAACTGCAGCATCGAGCTAGTCATCGACGAGAAGGTAGACTTCCTTATGACTACTTGAGGTGGTCATGCTCAGTACTCTCATTCTCAATGAATACCTGTACTCTCACTCCAGTGTCTCCACATCGTAGACTCAAGACATATCTATCCTAAGAAAGCAATCGTACACCAACCTTCCGGATTGATCACCATCCTCGTGATGATCCTATGGTCAGGAGCTGTTTATGAGTTAGTTATGTAAATTCATGTCTTAAATTTTCAACTCTTGAAAATATGAATTAACATTTCTACTAACTCAAAGGATGTATCACAGATACAATGTACACAATATGATAGAAGAATAACTCTTTTATTCATTTATAATCAAAATTATAAATTTGCCATTAGATCTGTACAGAAATGTGTCAGCTGATCTGGCATCTAGGACACACATCTAACAAACTCCCACTTGACCTAATGCCAATTGGCTACATATCTAAGTCCTATCTTCTCAAGGTAGGCTTCGATCTTTTGCTGGCCTAATGGCTTAGTCAGTGGATCTGCTACATTGTCTGTGGAGTCGATTCTCTTGACCTCGACATAACCCTTTTTGAGGTAATCACGGATCAAATGGAATCACCGCTCGATGTGCTTGGACTTCTGGTGAGACCTTGGCTCCTTAGCTAGGGCTATGGCGTCATTATTGTCACAGTAAAGAGGTATGGCATTCGATGACATCACTCCAAGCTCTACAGCAAACTTTTTGTACCAAAATGCCTCCTTCGCAGCTTTCGATGCACCAATGTACTCTGCCTCCATGGTGGAATCAGCAATCACAGTCTGCTTGAAACTTTTTCAGCTGACTGCACCATCATTACAAATGAACAGACTCTCAGATATCGACTTTCGATCATCTATATCAGACATAAAGTCTAAGTCTGTATATCTCTGAATCTGGAGTTCTCCATTCTCAAAGACTAGAAACATATCCTTAGTCCTTCTCAAGTACTTAAAGATACATTTCACAGAAGTCCAGTGCTCTTCACCTGAATTCGATAAATATCTGCTTGTGAGACTCACAGCATGGGCTATATCAGGTCGTGTATATAGCATGGCATACATGAGGCTCCCTATTGCCGAAGCATAAAGAATCCTGCTCATGCGTTCAGTCTCCTCAGGTGTGCTTGGGCACATCTTCTTGGAGAGATGAATACCATGTCTAAAAGGTAATAAACCTCTTTTGGAGTTTTTCATGCTAAACCTTTTTAGCACCTCCTCTATGTACATCTTCTTTGAAAGTTCGAGCATCCTATTTGGTCTATCTCTATAGACCTTAATACCCAGTATAAAGGATGCCTCTCCTAGATTTTTCATAGAGAATGCCTTAGACAACCATACTTTGACTGAGGTCAACATGGGAATGTCATTCCCAATTAGGAGGATGTCATCTACGTACAATACGAGAAAGATAACTGTACTCCCACTGATCTTTTTGAACACACATAGTTTCTCCTCGTTCTTGATGAAACGAAATATTTTGATCATATCATTGAAACGAGTATTCCAACTTCGAGATGCTTGCTTAAGTCCATAGATGGACCTTTGCAGCTTGCAGACGTTGTGATCATCATCACTGGATGTGAAACCAAGCGACTGTTCCATATAGATATCTTTCTCAAGATATCCATTTAAGAATGCCGTTTTCACGTCCATCTGCCATATTTCATAATCGAAATAGGCTGCAACAGCAAGCAATATGCGGATGGATTTTAGCATGGCTACGGACGAGAAGGTATCCTGATAGTGAATACCTTCGCACTGACTATAACCTTTCGCTACGAGTCTAGCCTTGAATGTCTCCACATTCCTATCTGCACCTATCTTTCTCTTGAAGATCCATTTACACCCAATAGGTACAATACCTTTAGGTAGATCTACCAAGGTCCAGACTTGGTTTGAGTGCATCGAGTCAATTTCTGATCTCATTGCCTCTAACCATTTCTCGGAGTCGATATCTGATATCGCCTCATCATAGGTCTTGGGATCATCACCATGAACCCTATTTCCCATGAGGAATATTTCTGCTACATCCTCTTGTATAGTATCTAAGTACCTTTTAGGAGGATGAAAAACCCTAGTCGATCTACGAGGTGGAAGAGGTTGTGTTAGGATTGGTTCTGATTGATTTGGTTCCTTAAGTTCTTTAGCTCGTTGCTCTTGGGAGACATTCTCCTTAAGCTTAATTATTCTTTCGATGCCACCATCTTGAATAAACTATTTTTCAAGAAAAATAGCATTTCGACTCACAATCACATTGTGGTCTTTCGAAATATAAAAATACTATCCTAATGACTCTTTAGGATGTCCTATGAATCGAGCTCTAAAAGACCTGAACTTTAACTTGTCCATCTGCCATCTCTTGACATGAGCCGAACAACCCCAAATTCTGAGATGATTCAAACTTGGCTTCTTACCATGCCATATCTCATATGGTGTGGTGGGAACGGTTTTAGAGAAAACCCTATTCAATATATAAATTGCTGTCATGAGACAATATCCTCAAAGAAATTCAGGGAGGTCCGTGAAGCTCATCATGGAACGGACCATATCTAATAGGGTCCGATTTCTCCATTCTAAAACCCCGTTGAGTTGAGGCATTCCAGGTGGAGTCCATTGAGAGATAATACCATTGTCCTTAAGATAGTCTAGGAACTCCCGACTAAGATATTCACCTCCTCGATCTGATTGAAGAACCTTAATAGGCTTTTCTGTTTGTTTTTCTACCTCATGTCTGAATTCTTTGAACCTTTCAAAAGCTTCAGACTTGTGTTTCATTAGAAACACATACCCATACCTAGACATATCATCAGTAAAGGTAATGAAGTAGACGTAGTTGCCTCTAGCCGGCACATCAAATGGGCCGCACACATCCGTATGTACTAAGGCAAGTAGGTCTGTGGCCCTTTTTTCATATCCCACAAAAGGAAGCTTGGTCATTTTGCCTTGAACGCATGATTCACAAACTGGATATGACTCGAAAGTCAACGGACTCAATAGCTCGGATTTCTCCAATTTGTTAACCCTGTCTTCTGCTATATGACCTAGCCTTAGGTGCCACAGATACCTATCATTTAGACTATCTCTAGGCCTTTTAATTCCTATGGCATTCATATTTTGCTCGATATTAAATATAGATACATCAACATGTAACTGATAGAGATCGTAAATGACAAAATCATTTGCAACTTTATTATTTTCATAAAAAATGTTACAATGATCCTTATGAAAGCTAATCACATAGCCTTCTTGTGCTAAACATGAAACAAAAATCAAATTCCTGCTTACTGCAGGCACATAATAACAATCTCTAAGAAATAAATCTAATCCTAACGGTAATCGCAGAGGATAGGTTCCCACGGTCACGACAGTAACTCTTGCTCCGTTTCCGACGCGTAGGATCATCTCCCCATCCCTCAGCCTCCTGCTCTCCTCAAGACCCTGCATAGAAGTGCACAAATGAGCACTAGAATCAGAGTCAAGCACTCAATTGGATGCAGAAGAAATCATAAGGTTAGATTTTATAATGAGCATACCTCCAGAAGGACCATCCTTCTTGTTCTTTAGGGTGGCCAGGTACTGAGGATAGTTCTACTTCTTTCTTTTTTCATCCACCTTCTGCTTCTTCGCAGACTTCTTTTTCTTTCCAAAAGATTTTCTTTTTGGAAGAAGTCTGCTCCACAGTAAGAACTGAGCCTTTTGAACCCTTCATAGAAAGCTCAGTCGTAACCAGCATGTTCATTAACTCGACCAAGGTACACTGCATCTTATGCATATGAAAGTTCATCATGAACTGACCATATGCATCGGACAAAGACTGAAGGATCACATCAATCTAAAAATCCTTATCTAAGATGATATCGAGCTTCTCAAGCTCCTCAAGATCCTTGATCATTGTCAAACAATGACCTTGGAATGACTGCCCATCACGCATCTTGACCTTAAAAAGTCTTTGACATACTTGATACTTGGCTGCGCGACTTTGTTCACCAAACAACTCTTGTAGGTGAGCCAACATTTGGCGGGTACTCAAAATATTCTCATGTTGGTGCTGCAAGTCATCAGATATTGCACCCTACATGTAGTACCTTGCTTTGTTATCATCATCCATCCACTTTTCTAGAGATGCTCTCTGTTCAACAGTCGGACGTACTGGCATGGCAGGTGGATCCTGGTCCAAGACATGGATCAATTTTTTTGAAATCCAGAATAATTCTGTAGTTCCTTAACCAGTCCTTGAAATTGGGTCCAGTCAATCTATGGGTGTCTAGTATTTTGGTCAGGGGGTTTGAGGCAGATATGTTTTCTATAGAGAGTCAAAAGTTTCTAGTTAGATTTTATAATCAGACTTAACCAATTTGTTTAGGAGTTTTATTTTTAAATAAATTAGGCTCCCACTATTTTTTTAGATCCTTATACTCCTTTGATAGAGATGTAAAAATCTTCGTGATCAGTGATTTTTAGTGGGTGGTGCAGTCTCACCGACTGGCTCACCACCTCACCTAACAGTTATTGGTGATGGATCAACCGATGAGTGGACAACTCTTGTCCAATGATTCTCTAATCATGGTACACCCAAAACTTGATCTCTAATTCATGAAGCTCACCGTGCTCGGGATATTGCTCTAATCCTTAGTTAAGTCAGACCCACCATTTGCATGAACTAGATTCCTGATTGGGTCCCTCACTGTATTCAAAATATTGAGCCCAACCCATCCTCTAATTCATAGCATCTAATGCCTAATGGACATGGTTGCATCTTTCCGGTGCAACTGAGCCACTGTATCCAGCCGAGAACAATCAACCCCAAGAAGAGCCCGCACATCCACAATGGTGGAAGACATAGACTTAATATTTTTTTAAGAAGATTTGATTTAGGTCTCATTAAACTTGACTTGACATAGTCATAACAATTATGACTAACCTGGTGGCATGGGTCAGCTCAAATTGTTAACCACCTCAAATCAGAACTGGGTTGACACATATGGCCAGATAAGTGAGACCGATGGAAGGGATATGCTATTAACTCGACAAGAACGCATTCGAGTCGAGTAGCTCCCAATTAAAAATCAGTCGGTCGCATCTGTCCAACTTACCTTAGACACCAAATTATCGAACCAGAACTAATTGGGTTAGCCTACAATCCAGGCTCAAACCACTAAGCCAAATTAGGTCTTAACTTGATCGAGTCACATCTAAATATGATTCGACCTTGATCCAGACTTAATCCTATTAGGCTGGTCAATTATTAGCTTTCATGATCCCACCTAACCAACTCTTGAATCGGTTTGATCAACCGCTAGACTTAATTGAGCTACCCAAAACCGAACCTAATTTTATGAAAATATCTTAGATCTGAAATTCTCAATTTTAGATCAAATTGATTTCATAAACTTAATTCATTAATTAAGTTTGGGTTCATAAATAAAGCATGTAAAATAAATCCTATGGTTTCAGGATCTAGGGTTTTGCAGAAAAGTAAGTTTTAATTTCTGATTAAGGATGAACGTGCGGCACCCCTACATGTCATATGAATACCCCATTGAATGGGAAAAGAGGGTCTTAAAATTCTACTTTGTTCTTATGACCGGACGGCCATGAGGAACATCTTAATCAAAAATATAAATTTAATTACAAAACTAGTTAGATCTAAATTTACATATCTCATATACAATTTAAGATCTAACTAATACATGCTTTACATACATCTCATGTATCAAGAATTGATCTTAATTAACATGCTTTCAGATCTGATACATCACATATAATATCTGAAAAATAGAATTTAAATTAAACTATTCAAAATAAAAATTATTCTAGACAAGTTACTAGAATAATTCTACAACTAGTCTAGGCAAGCAACAGATCAATTTTATGAAATAATTAAAATTTTATTTTTTATTTTTTGATCTGATTATAATAATTATAATATTAAAAAAATAAATAATAAATTTAATTTAATTTATATTTTAATCTTCTTAAAATATAAAACTTAAGACTATTCATGGATTCAACTAATCCTAGTCTAGTCATGCATCTCATGCATGTTAGATCTTCTTAGATTTAATTTTAAATATTTTAATTTTAGATTCTATCATTTCTGATGTGATATCTAAAATCTTTAATATCAAATAAATAAAAATTAAAATTAGATTTAAATTAGATCTGAAATAGAACCAAAAACCTGGCTCTGATACCAGTTGAAGGAGGAAAATGGCTTTTCCTTGTAGGATCTTCCAGATTTCATCAAATCTGGAGCAGAATAATTTTTTAAAAAAATTATTCTATATTTATTTTAGATCTAAGTCTCTAGATCTAATTTTATATTTGATATTAAGTCTAAAATAAATCTAAAAGGGATGAGAAAATAAGTAATACCTCAAGGGTAATCTGATTACCCTGTAGATGATCTCTGCACAGCCCGAGGTTCTGATGTAGCCACGTAAGTGCCTGACCTCTACCAATATCTACTTGGGTAGAACCTAGAACATCTTCTCCTCATGAATCTATACTCTAAAAATCAGATCTCTATCTGATCTGAAAGTGCTTCAGAACTCCTTCTGAAGTTGGAGCAGCAGCCTGTCGAAGATGTCCTGCAGCCTTCTGTTCCAGGCATCATCATGCCTTGGACCTTTGCCAGATGGATGTTCAACTTCTTGGATGTGAAGAGCGGAGAGAGGAGAGTAGGAAGGACATAGAAAAGAAAAAAAGGATTCTCATTTTGGCTGGGTATTGAGCAGAAAATTCCAAATCCTAGGCGCAGATAGAGATTTTATAGACCCTGTATGCTGCACAGTGCCACATCATTCGACCAATCAACAAATTTTAATAAATTATAAAAAAATTCTGATTGGTGGAGTGATATCATTTAATCACATCAGATAAGAACCTCCACCCTCTCTCCTATGTTGGTGCCAACTTTGGATAAGCACAAGCAAGGTGGTGCCAAAGAGTCCATGTTTATCAGGACTCTTTCATTCTTATCCATTTGGGCGCCCACTTTAATCCAATTGAGCTCACGCCATAATCTGATTATGGCACCCAATTTGATGTGGTTTAGGCATGTAGACACCCCATAAAAATTTTCCAATGAACTCTCTTCAGTTTAAGACTTATATGTCAACATTTGACAGATGTCCTAAAATAAAATTGACTGGTGACAGGAATTAGCAGGTGTTATCTTAAATTCATCTCATGAATTAAGACAAGACTTTTTTGAGTTGGACAAGCTTCATTTAGACTGAGAAAAACTTTTCAAAAGTTCTTTGGATGAGTCAAATCATATTTGACTCAGTAGAGACAGAAAAGATTACACGAGGAGAAAGTTAGGCTCAATCGTGTGCTAGCATGATTTCCTTGAACCTAATTGGATCTTATCCAAATCAATTAGGTTAGCCCAATTGATGACATCCAGACCCTAACCCTTGTTTGTGTGACCTAGTTAGGTTCAATTTTATATGGTAATGAGACATGTCGTGATCTCATCATTGACATCATCAAAACTCCTTTCGATGGATCAGAACTCTTCTGATTCAGACAATTAGAATGATCGATCATCAATATCATTCTAATTGCTTCCAAAATTCACTAGTGACACCTAGTAGTATGTGGTGGCAACCCATCAGAACTGAAGATGAACCTCTCGATGTAGCTACCTGTGTGATTGAGTTCCTCTATCATGAGTCCCGACTGAATTAGGGTTAAGGTGAACTCGTCAAACCCAACATCAGTCATATGAATCAATCGATCGATCCGAGTCCGATGTGAAACCCTAATGAAAAACTCTTTTTCTATTATTTCACTCTGCTATGGCCATGGGCTTAAAGACTCGATCTTTCGATCACCATAGGACTACTCCTCTCTTCTACCGAGGTTGATAGATCCCATCTTAGTGCGACCTAGTTCCTCCAATGAATATGCTACAGCCAACATACACCTCAAGATTTTGAATGGCTAGAAGACTGAGTTATGGTGTATTCAAACTATAACACACTCAAAGTGAACTGTCGATGCACCTCAAGTCAAAGAACTAGACACACAACTGCAGCATCGAGCTAGTCATCAATAAGAAGGTAGACTTTCTTATGACTGCTTGAGATGATCACGCTCAGTACTCTCATTCTCGATGAATACCTGTACTCTCGCTCTGGTGTCTCCACACCGTAGACTCAAGATGCATCTACCCTAAGGAAGCGATCGTACACCAATCTTTCGGATCGATCACCATCCTCATGATGATCCTATGGTCAGGAGCTGTTTATGAGTTAGTTATGTAAATTCATGTCTTAAATTTTTAACTCTTGAAAATATGAATTAACATTTCTACTAACTCAAAGGATGTATCACAGACACAATGTACACAATATGATAGAAGAATAATCCTTTTATTTATTTATAGTCAAAATTATAAATTTGCCCTTAGATCTGTACAGGAATGTGTCAGCCAATCTGGCATCTAGGGCATACATCTAACACAGGTAAGTGAGCTGTCAATTAAAAACCACTGGTCTGGTTTACATTAGACACCAACTGATTTAATTAGTTTCAATTAAGTCAACTTAACAGTTCGTACTAGACCGCTTAGCCAAGAATCAAGTCCATTTGGTTCTCGTTAAAGACATGGACTTGACCAACTACAACTATTGTCATTGATCAAGAGAATTCTTGACCTAATCTAAGACAACAATTGATTAGATTTTGTTAATTATCTAATTAAGTCCATCTTCAATCTAACCTTAGGTCTAACCCAATTAATGGACCTAATTTTCACTAACCCATTAACCCAATGTGTTATGGTTTGTATCTTAGGTTCTTCAATTCACAATCCTAGAACCTAATCAGACAACTACTTAATTCTCAATTAAGCTTTAGGCTGAGGGTTGGGGTTCGACTTTTCAAAAATAATTTTTATATTTATAAAATATTTTTACAACATGGTTCTACCAACCAAGTTGCATGTTTGATTCATAATCAAAATACAAGTAAAATAAGCATGAAACTATTTTAGATCTAATCTAAACAGGTTCATGTAATTGAATCAATTTCAACTTTCAACTGCGCAAATTTTTTAGACAAATATATGATGGTTTTTTGCACGAAAATTATTAACAAAGAGATTTTATTTTAGATATAAATATCTTTTAAATTTAATAAATCATAAATTTAATCTAGATCATATCTAACAAATTTATGATTAAAGATAGATCTACACGAACTAGGACAACCTTTGCACTGTAAGGGGTAAACCTTACAGCAGGACAACCTACAGTTCATGATTGATCTAAAAATTTTAATTTTAAATTTAACAATCAGATTATAAATTAGATATAATCTAAGAAATAATCTAAGCATGTATAAATAATCATGTAATAAACAACCTAGGCTCTGATACCAATTGAAGGAAACAGATCTAGAGTTTCAGAGTTAGATCTTAAAACTTTTTCAAGATCAAGCAATGGAAGACTAAAATAAATCAAACTTTATTTTATAAAATTAGAAAATTTTTAGATCTAAGATCCTATAACATGATTATTACATGACATTAAATCATGAAATTAAAATATAAAGAGCAAGAACTATATGTTGATCATATCAATATGTTTCTATACTACATCTAATGTATGTAAAATATAATAGATCAGATCTATTACCTTGCAAGTTAGTGAAGGAATCAGATCTAGGGTTTCAGGGTTAGATCTTGAATTTTTTTCAAGATTAGGCAGTGGAAGATTAAAATAAATCAAAATTTATCTTATAAAATCAGAGAATTCCTAAATCTAAGATCCTATTACATGATTATTATATGACATTAAATCAAAAATTAAAATTTAAAGAGCAAGAACTACATGTTCATCATATCAACATGTTTCTATACTACATCTAATGTATGTAAAATATAATAGATCAGATCTATTACCTTGCAAGTTAGACATTCTAACTTTGCTGATCCGAGTTTGAGGATGATATTGTGAGATGCACATGTGTCTGACCTCTAGGAGTCATCCACACGAGCCCACGAATCACAATCAGAAGTTCTCATCCAAAAAATCAGCACAGTATGCTAGTACTATACTGATCCTTCTTCGATGGTCGATCAGATGCCTCCTTCTTGATTAGGACTTTTCCAAAGATAAGAAGCTAGAGAAGGAGTTTTAGATTGAGACACTCTCAGAAAACTCAAGATGGAGGAAGGGAAGAGGTGAACACAGCAACCCTAGAAGAAGATCCTCTTTTTCTTCTCTTTGCTCTTACTTAGACACATAGTCTTGTGTCTATTGTATCTCCACACCCCAACCTTCTTTCTCTTTGATTTTTGTGCACCCCAAAGGTCTCTAATTTATTTATTTTTCATAAAAATTTTATGAAATTTTTTTTAAAATAGAGAGATATGATAGAGTTCTTGTCTAGGTCAAATACCTAGTTAAGGATTATCCAAACATGCCAAGACAAGGGGCGCCCAACTCTTGGGTGCCCCCTCTTTCTTTTTGTGCATGGACCACCAGAAAATGGCACATATTATGTTCTATAAAAGTTATAAAAATCTCAAAAAAAATCTGAATAAAATTAGTGCCATAAGGAAAGAGTTTTAGTTTCCTAAAACTCTATCTCATAGAATTTGAAATCCAAAATAATTCCTACTTTGACTTGATCCACAACCACTTTCTATGTAAGAGAGAAAGAGAGAAAAGTTTTGGGTATGTGTGAAGACCTGAGAGAGAAGTTTTGTCACACAAAATAAGAGAGAGTGGATGTGGGGGCTAAATTGGCACAAGGTGGAATCCTAGTCTTACTAGGATTCAATCTATGTCTTGTTCCAATTTGGTTTCTCAAACCAAATCAAACCAAAATCAAATCAACCCAATCAAAATAGGTCTTAACCAAATTAAGAACCTAATTTAATTAGATTAAATTAGATTTAAATCTGATTTAATTTTTTAATCGGATTAGAAATTATGTTGACCCAAGTCCTAATTGAACTAGAACTAGTTTCTCCTTGTACTTGGCTTATCCAATAAACTAATTAGACTTGATCCAATCAAGTCCAAACCAAATTTAATTAAATCATATTCAATTAAACTTAATCTCAACCCATTGACTTAATCAAATTAAGTCAATTAACAATCAAATTACTAATCAATCCTCCAGTAACACTTGCACTAGGTTAAATGTTAATCATATTGATTGTTTAACCCTAGAACGATTCTTAATCATTGATCAACCATCCGATCGGATCGTGAACTCTAATGTATGTGATCTCATAGGTTCGAACCTAAGTCGATAGTATAGGAATAAATTTTTATACCAATCGAAGTGACTATCTAGCAATGGTACTCGACGATCGGATACGTCGAATGTGTAGAGCAACATCCTTAGAACCCATGTGGATATAGTTTCCATATAATTTATGCCCTTGACCAAAATGCTCATAGGATACCTCAGAGTTCAATTGTCAACTCTGATCAGGTTGTCCACATTGTATTTCAAAATATCAAATCCATCTGATGGATTACCCTGACCAAGCTTTTGCTAAATTGAAATATAGTGACTCATTCTTCTCCAACTCTTGGAGTTGTCAATCCCATCTCGATCACACTCTGACTTTGTAAGTACTTGGCTGTGTCCAAAAGTCTTCCATTACTGAATTAAAAATTCAGTTAGTCCACTACCAAAGCATAGTGAGTTGCTTGCAAGTCACTGAGGTGATCTCAGGTCTAAGGGATACTTATACCTATATCCCATCAGAGGCATTCTCGATAGCAGAATGCTCTGGAGTTGGTCACATTCAATAATGATGTACCTTTATATCTCACCTGTATGCCATACCAATATCTCCACACTCCTTGGTTAAGAGGACAACCAACCCATATAGCTTACAGCGACCTATGCTCGATAGAAGCTGTCATCCTTATTAACCGCCCATCATTTGGTCATGAACAGTTTTAAGGACTAATCGATAAATCCTCTCTTTATCAAACCTAAATAGTCCTAAGGATTTTATCACAACAATGGACTTCATTAGAAGGTGAAAACTTATGATGAAAATACCAAAAATATATTTTATTTATTAACAAATCAATTACAATACAAGGTTGCTCAACCGATAACAGCTTGATGATTGGCTTTTGAGACATATTTTTCAACAACTCTCACTTATTCTAAAGCCATCGCCAAGGTGATGTTGACATCTTCTAAAGATCGATATCACCTCGATCCACGATCTTCCAGACCAAGTGAAAGCGGCACAAAATGTGCTTCGTCCGCTGGTGTGCTTTGGGTTTCTTCGCTTGAGCTATGGCACCAGTGCTGTCGTAGTAGAGCAGGACCGGACCATCGAGGGAGGGTGCTACTCCAAGCTCGATGATGAATTTTCTCACCCACAAAGCTTTCTTTGCGGCATCCGATGCTGCGATGTATTCTGCCTCACAAATAGAGTCTGCCACAGTATGCTGTTTGGAACTCTTCCAGTAGATGGCTCCACCATTCAGAGTAAAGATATAACTCAGAATGCTTCTACTGTCATCATGGTCAGATTGAAAGCTAAAGTCTGTGAACCCAACAAGTTTCAGATCTGACTCGCCATAAACCAACCATTAGTCCTTAGTATTTCTCAAATACTCAAGGATGGCTTTAACCACTTTCCAATGGTTTTTTCCAGGATCAGATTGGTATCTACTCACTACTCCTAGTAAGTATGCCACATTTGGTCTTGTACATATCATGGCGTACATGATAGATCTCACAATCGAAGCATATGAGACTTTACTCATACGCTCTCTCTCTTCAGGAGTTGTCAGACAATCCTTGTTAGAGAGAGAAATTTCATGGCCTATTGATAGATAGCCCTTCTTGGAATTCTCCATGCTGAACCTCTTGAGCACAGTGTTTATATACATGGATTGGGATAACCCAAGTATCCTTTTAGATCTATCCCTATAGATCTTTATCCCTAGGATGTAGGATGCTTCACCCAAGTCCTTCATGAAGAACTGCGATGACAACCAAACTTTTATTTCCTGTAGTACGAGGATGTCATTTTCGATTAAGAGAATGTCATCCACATACAAGATAAGGAATATCACAACTGGACCATTTGCCCATTTATAGATGCAGGGCTCTTTTCCATTCTTAACGAAGCCATACATTTTGATCACCTTATCAAAATACATGTTTCAACTCCGAGAAGCTTGCTTCAATTCATAAATGGATCTCTGAAGCTTACACACCTTGGACTCATCTGTGGATGTAAACCCCTCAGGTTGTATCATATACACCTCTTCGGTCAGCTCTCCATTCAGAAAAGCTATCTTTACATCCATCTGCCAGATCTCATAATTCAGATGGGTAGCTATTGCAAGCATTATCCAAATAGATTTGAGCATTGCCACAGGAGAGAATATTTCATCATAGTCAATACCATAACGTTGACGATATCGCTTGGCAACCAAACAGGCTTTATAGGTCTCCACTTTTCTGTCTGTGCCCCTCTTCCTTTTGAAGACCCATTTACACCCAATGGGTTTAACCCCTTCAAGTGGGTCAACCAATGTTCATACATCGTTGACCTTCATGGACTCCATTTTAAATTTCATGACTTCAAGCCATTTCTCATAATCAGGTCTCTGCATTGCATCCATATAGGTGATCGAATCCTCATCGTTCTCATCGAGTTCGATGGGATCACCATCTCAGACCAAGAAATTGTAGTATTTATCCGGTTGATGCTGTACTCTATCGGATTGCCTTAATGGTGTAGGTATATTGGGCTCCAAATCTGATCTAATCAAATCTAACTCAGGTTCAGCTATTGGTGTCGGTCCTTCTACCTGTTGAACTTCATCAAGTTCAACCTTAGAGGCAATGGTTCCTTCACCAAGGAACTTTTTTTCTAAAAAAGTTGCATTAAGACTGACGAACACCTTTTGTTCATCTGCATGATAGAAAAAATATTCTTTGGTCTCTTTGGGGTACCTTATGAATGTGCATTTTGTCAGATCTAGGTCTGAGTTTATCTATAACTAATCGTTGACATAGGTCGGGCACCCCCAGACCCTAAGGTATGAAAGTGCTGGCTTACGCCCTATCCATATTTTATATAGAGTCTTAATTACAGACTTACTTGAAATCCTATTTAACAGATACCAGGCCGATTCAAGTGCATAGCCCCAGAAGGATATCGACAAGCTGGCAAAACCCATCATAGATCAGACCATGTCTAACAGAGTCTGATTACTCCTTTCAGATACACCATTATGCTGTGGTGTTCTTGGAGGAGTCCATTGGGAGAGAATCTCATTCTCTCCTAGATATATGAGAAACTCACCAGAAAGCTATTCCCCTCCTCGATCAGACTGAAGAGTTTTAATACTCTTTCCAGTTTATTTTTCTACTTCACTTCGGAATCGTTTGAACATTTTAAATAAATCCGACTTATATTTTATCAGATAGACATCCATATCTGGATAGATAATCCATAAAAGTGATGAAATAGAAATATTTACCTCTAGCACTTGTGCTCATGGGCCCGCATACATGAGTATGTACTAGGCCCAAGAGCTCAGTAGCTCTCTCACCTTTTCCAATAAAAGGTGACCTGGTCATTTTACTAAGAAGATAGGACTCACAGGTTGGAAGTGATTCACAATCACTGACTTCGAGGATTTTCTCTTGAGTCAACCTGTTTATTCTGTTTTTGTTTATATGACCTAACCTACTATGCCATAAGTAGATATCTGATACACTATCTAATCTAGGGTGCTTGCAAGTAGAATAGACTCTTATTGGGCTTGATCTTTCAGGTCTGGCCTTGCATAGATATCCTAGTCTGAACTTGCACCTTCTTCACTTTCTTCTTCTAGTTCTTCTTTCCTTTCTTAAAGGATCGAGAACCAGAAGACGTACCTCCCACTAATTTCACCGAATCCTTGTGGAGTTGGTGATCCTTCTCAAAGTTTTGAAGCAACCTCAGTAACCCATGGTAGTTTACTTCAGGCTTTGACATTCTATAATGAGTGAGGAATGAGAGATAAGACTTGGGCAGCGAGTTCAATATTGCATCTTTCCCAAGCTGCTCATGCAAGAGAAAACTGAGGTTGCTCAAATGCTCCATCAGCTCGATCATGTACAATACATGATCAGTGACAGAGGCACCATCCTGCATTTTGGCATTGAAGATGGCACAACTAGTCTTGTGCCTCTCCACGTCATCGGGTGTGCCAAAGGTATCCTCCAACACTTGAAGCATGTCTTTTGGCTGAGCCATCTCAAATCTATGACTGAACTCGTTGCTCATGGCAGCCAGCATGATGCAGCGCACCGTGGTCCGATCATTGAGCCACTTATGGTAGGTGTCTCTGACTGTTCCATGTGTACTGGCAGCTGGCTCCTCAGGTGCAGGATCCGTTATCACATATAAGATCCGTTCATCTCCAAGACTATCTTCAACTTTCGGTACTAGCTACCGAAGTTGGATTCCACCAACTTATCATTGTCCAACAATGATCAGAGCGATAGGAAAGTGGCAATATCTGCACAAAGAAAAACTATAATCTAATTAGAAATTGATTCATTAAACCTAAAGATTTGGACTTTAATCAAAAGATTTCTCCCACTATTACATTCGAAATGGTAGCCTCTACCTCCAATTCGAGGAATTACCCTAATTCCTTAGTGGGTACTAGAATCCACTTAGACTGCCACAAGCTCAACTTTGGTTGGCCAACCCATGTACATCTAAGGGTAGGTTCATAACCAATTATTTCTCTAAATAATTTTTAGTAATTTAATTTTGCCCCAGTCCCTAATCAGTAGGCCTTGGCCTCCACTGAAAAGGTCTGCTTAGGTCCAACCATTAACATGACCGTACTTGGCCCATCTAGCTAATGAATGATTAGGCCCAACTTTGGTTGGCTAACCTAATCACCATTTAAAAAGATGCAGTCAAGAAATCATATTATGAATGACAATTCCATCAGTCGATAAGCACCAGGCCTTTGGGCCTCCAATGATTATCTAACTGATGGACCCATTATCATCTACTTAATAGGAGGCTATGATCTAGTTATCACCATAATTATTTTATTTTAAGAACCTAATAATTTTAGAAGATTTAATTGATTTAGAGGAGAAAGTCAGATGAACCAGCTTATCATGATCCTCCCACTGGCTTCACCAAGTCAACATATGGGAGACCATTAAAAAGGGCTGGTCTAGGAGCACCTAATTCAGTCACACTGATTTACCTAACTGACATGGGTCAGCTCGAATAGTCAAGTGATCCAATCAAAACATAATTTCACCAAGAGGTCAGGTAAATTCGATCGGTGGGAGGGTCTGCCAAAGCTTGTCTTAGACACCATCAGAAATGACCAGATAAGCAGGCTCCCAATTAAAAACCATCGGTCTGGTTTACCTTAGACACCAACTGGTTTAATTAGTTTCGATTAGATCAACCTAACAGTTCGTGCTAGACCACTTAGCCAAGAATCAAGTCTATTTAGTTCTCGTTAAAGATATGGACTTGACCAACTAGAACTATTGTAATTGATCTAGAGAATCTTTGACCTAATCTAAGACAACAATTGATTAGATTTAGTCAATTCTCTAATTAAGTCCATCTTTAATCTAACCTTAGGTCTTACCCAATTAATAGACTTAATTTTCACTAACCCATTAACCTAATGTGTTATGGTTTGTGTCTTAGGTTCTTCAATTCACAATCCTAGAACCTAATCAAACAACTTCTTAATTCTTAATTAAGTTTTGGGTTGAGGATTGGGGTTTGGCTTTTCGAAAATAATTTTTATATTTGTAAAATAATTTTACCACATGATTCTACCAACCAAGTTGCATGTTTGATTCATAATCAAAATGTAAGTAAAATAAGCATGAAACTACTTTAGATCTAATCTAAACATGTTCATGTAATTAAAATAATTTCAACTTTAAACTGCACAAATTTTTTAGATAAATATATGATGGTTTTTTACGCAAAAATTATTAACAAAGAGATTTTATTTTAGATTTAAATATTTTTTAAATCTAATAAATTATAAATTTAATTTAGATTACATCTAACAATTTATGATTAAAGATAGATCTACACGAACTAGGACAACCTTTGCACCATAAGGGATAAACCTTACAGCAGGACAACTTACAGTTCGTGATTGATCTAAAAATTTTAATTTTAGATTTAACAATCAGATTATAAATTAGATCTAATCTAAGAAATAATCTAAGTATGCATAAATAATCATGTAACAAACAACCTAGGCTCTGATACCAATTGAAGGAACCAGATCTAGGGTTTTAGGGTTAGATCTTGAAACTTTTTCAAGATCAGACAGCAGAAGACTAAAATAAATCAAAATTTATCTTATAAAATCGGAGAATTTTTAGATCTAAGATCTTATTACATGATTATTATATGGTATTAAATCAAAAATTAAAATACAAAGAGCAAGAACTACATGTTGATCATATCAACATGTTTCTATACTACATCTAATATATGTAAATATAATAGATCAGATCTATTACCTTGCAAGTTAGATGTTCTAACTTTGCTGATCTAGGCTTGAGGATAATATTATAAGCCGCACATGCATCCGACCTCTAGGAGTCATCCACACGAGCCCACGAATCACGATCAGAAGTCCTGATCCAGAAAATCAGCACAGTATGCTAGTACTGTGCTGATCCTTCTTCGATGGTCGATCAGATACCTCCTTCTTTTTGATTAGAACTCTTCCAAAGATGAAAAGTAAGAGAAGAAGTTTTATATCTGAGACACTCTCATAAAACTCAAGATGGAGGAAGGGAAGAGGTGAACACAGCAACGCTAGAAGAAGACCCTCTTCTTCTTCTCTTTGCTCTCACCTAGACACCTAGTCTTGTGTCTATTGTATCTCCATGCCCCAACCTTCTTTCTTCTTAATTTTTTCACACTCCAAATATCTCTCTTTTCTATATTTTTTATAAAAAATTTATAAAAAAAATTATTTTAAATAGAGAGATATGATAGAGTCCTTGTCTAGGTCAAATATCTAGTCAAGGATTATCCAAACATGGCAAGACAAGGGGAACCCAACTCTTGGGCACCCCCTCTTTTTTTTTTGTGCATGGACCATCAGAAAAGGGTGTATATTATGTGCCATAAAATTCATGAAAATCTTAGAAAAAATTTGGATAAAATCAGTGTCATAAGGAAAGAGTTTTGGTTTCCTAAAACTCTATCTCATAGAATTTGAAATCCAAACTAATTCCTACTTTGACTTGATCCACAATCACTTTCTATGTAAGAGAGAAAGAAAGAAAAATTTTGGGCATGTGTGAAGATCTAGGAGAGAAGTTTTATCACACAAAATGAGAAAGAGTGGGCGTGGGGGCTAAATTGGTGCAAGGTGGAATCCTAGTCTTACTAGGATTCAATCTATGTCTTGTTCCAATCTGGTTTCTCAAACCAAAATAAATCAAAACCAAATTAACCTAATTAAAATAGGTCTTAACCTAATTAAGAACTTAATTTAATCAGACTAAAATAAATTTAAATTTGATTTAATTTTCTAATTGGATTAGAAATTAGGTTGACCCAAGTCCTAATTGAACTAGGACTAGTTTCTCCTTACACTTGGCTTATCCAATAAATTAATTGAATTTGATCCAATCAAGCCCAAATCAAATCTAATTAAATTATATTCAATTAGACTTAATCTCAACTCATTGGCTTAATCAAATTAAGCTAATTAGCAATTAAATTGCTAATCGATCCTCCTATAACACTTGCACTAGGTTAAATGTCAATCATATTGTTTGTTTAACCCTAGAATGATTCTTAATCATTGATCAACCATCTGATCGGATCGTGAACTCTAATGTGTGTGACCTCATAGGTTTGAACCTAAGCCAGTAGCATAAGAATAAATTTTTATACCAATCGAAGTGACTATCTAGTAATGGTATCCGACGGTCGAATAGGTCGAATGTATAGAACAACATCCTTAGAACCCATGCAGATATAGTTTCCATATAATTCATCCGCCTGACCAAAATGCTCATAGGACACCTCAGAGTTCAATTGTCAACTCTGGTTAGGTTGTCCATATTATATTTCAAAATATCAAATCCATCTGATGGATTACCCTGGCCAAGGTTTTCCTAAATTGAAATACAGTGACTCATTCTTCTCCAACTCTTGGAGTGGTCAATCCCATCTTGATCACACTCTGACTTTGTAAATACTTGACTGTGTCCAGAAGCCTTCCATCACTGAATTAAAAATTTAGTTAGTCTAGTACCAAAGCACAGTGAGTTGCTTGCAAGTCACTAAGGCGATCTCATGTCTAAGGGACACTTATACCTATATCCCATCAGAGATATTCTCGACAGAAAAATGCTCTGGAGTTGATCACATTCAATGATGATGTACCTTTATTTATTAACAAATCAATTACAATACAAGGTTGCTTAACCGTCAACAGCTTGACGATTGGCTTTTGGGATATATTTCCTAATAGTTAGACATTCTAACTTTGCTGATCCAGGCTTGAGGATGATATTGCAAGCCACATATACGTCCGGCCTCTAGGAGTCATCCACACAAGCCCACGAATCATGATCAGAAGTTCTGGTCCAGGAAATCAGCACAGTATTCTTGTACTGTGCTGATCCTTCTTCGATAGTCGATCAGATGCCTCCTTCTTGATTTGGACTCTTCCAAAGATGAAAAGTAGGAGAAGAAGATTTAGATGTGAGACACTCTTAGAAACCTCATAGATGAAGGAAGAAAAGAGGTGAACTCAGCGACCCTAGAAGAAGACCCTCTTCTTCTTCTCTTTGCTCTCACCTAGACACCTAGTTTTGTGTCTATTATATCTCCATGCCCAAAAACTCTTTCTCCCTGATTTTCATACACCCCAAAGATCTCTCAATGCTCTATAATCCACAAAAGGTTTAAAAATAAATTCATTTTAAATAATGAGATATGAAGAGTCCTTGTCTAGGTCAAATACCTAGTCAAGGAAAATCCAAACAGGGCAAGGCAAGTGGTGCCCAACTCTTGGGTGCCCCCTCCTTCTTTTTCTACCAGGGACCACCAACAAAGGGCACACAATATGTGCCATAAAAGTCACAAAAATTTTTAGAAAGAATCTAGATAAAATCAGTGCCATAAGAAAAGAGTTTTGGTTTCCTAAAATTTTATCTCATAGAATTTGAAATCCAAACTAATTCCTACTTTGACTTGGTCTACAACTACATTCCATGTAAGAGAGAAAGAGTGAAAAGCTTTGGGCATGTATGAAGGCCTGGGAGAGAAGGTTTTGTCACATAAAATAAGGGAGAGTGGGCGTGGGGGGCTAAGGTGGTGCAAGGTGGAATCCTAGTTTTACTAGGATTCAATCTATGACTTGTTCAAATTTGATTTTTCAAACCAAATCAAAACAAAACTAAATCAACCTAATTAAAATAGATCTTAATTCAATTAAGAATCTAATTTAATCAGATTAAATTAAATTTAAATCTAATTTAATTTTTTAATCGACTTAGAAATTAGGTTGATCCAAGCCCTAATTGGACTAAGACTAGTTTTTTCTTGCACTTGGCTTATCCAATAAATTAATTGGACTTGATTGAATCAAGTTCAAACTAAATTTAATTAAATTATATTTAATTATACTTAATCTTAGCCCATTCGCTTAATTAAATTTAGGTAATTAGTAATCAAATTACTAATTGATCCTCCTGCAACACTTGCACTAGGTTAAATGTCAATCGTATTAATCGTTTAACCCTAGAACGATTCTTAATCGTTGATCAACCATCCGATTGAATTGTGAACTCTAATGTGTGTGAATTTATAGGTTCGAACCTAAGTCGGTAGTATAAAAATAAATTTTTATACCAATCGAAGTGACCATCTAGTAATGGTACCCAACGATCGGATAGGTCGAATGTGTAGAACAACATCCTTAGAACCCATGCAGATATAGTTTCCATATAATTCATTCCCTTGACCAAAATACTCATAGGATACCTCAAAGTTAAACTGTCAACTCTGATCAGGTTGTCCACATTATATTTCAAAATATCAAATCCATCTGATGGATTACCCTGGCCAAGATTTTGCTAAATTGAAATACCGTGACTCATTCTTCTCCAACTCTTGGAGTGGTCAATCCCATCTCGATCACACTCCAACATTGCAAGTACTTGACTATGTCCAGAAGCCTTCCATCACTGAATTAGAAATTCAATTAGTCCAGTACTAAAGCACAGTAAGTTGCTTGCAAGTCTCTGAGGCGATCTCAGGTCTAAGGGATACTTATACCTATATCCCATCAGAGACATTCTCGACAGTAGAATGCTCTGGAGTTGGTCATGTTCCATGATGATGTACCCTTATATCTCACCTGTATGCTACACCAGTGTCTCCACACTCCTTGGTTAAGAGGACAACCAACCCATATGGCCTACAGCGACCTATGCTCGATAGAAGCTATCATCCTTATTAATAGCCTATCATTTGGTCATGAACAGTTTTAAGGACTAATCGATAAATCTTCTTTTTTTCGAACCTAAATAGTCCTAAGAACTTCATCACAACAACGGAGTTCATTAGAAGATGAAAACTTATGATGAAGATGTCAAAATTATATTTTATTTATTAACAAATCAATTACAATACAAGGTTGCTCATCTGTCAACAGGTTGATGATTGACTTTTGGGACATATTTCTCAATAATAATGATAGAGATTATTGTATATCTCACTACTAGATAGAATTGAACCTATAGAGTCACACAACAAAGAGATTACGTCTGGAACAAGAAATTGAGCTTATGAAGTGTCAATTGGGTTTAGAGAATCCCATTGGGTTCATGGTAACCTTGCTAGCACATGGTTGGATCTATTTTTTTTTTGTTGGGATTACTTATTTGATAAGATAATTCTAACTTAATTACTTGCTAATAATCTACATAAATAAAATTTATGAGACTCCAATTATTGGGTGTCAAAGGTTATGGATCATATAAATTAAGAGTGCAAGTCCCTTATAAATCTTCTTGATAGTTATTATGGGATGCCACTTTGATTTGATCAATTTGGGCATATTCGTTAATTAAAGGATCTTTAATTTTTATATGGGGTGTCTCTTGGATGCAAAAGAAGGTGTCTAATTATGGGTGCAAGGGCTCCAATAGTTAGCACCTAATGGGCTTCCTAATGTAAGTTGGATAACTTAAGTTAATAGGAATCCTAATGCTAGTAGGACTTGTATCATAAGATTGAATAGGATTCAATCCTTATGCCTATTTAAAGGGACCTCCTCTAAGATCCCTAAAGTATCAAAACTAGTAGTCCCTCACACCCAAAGGCTCTCCCCATGCCCTCTCTTTCTCTCCCTTTCTCTTCTCATAAGTGTTTTATACACCCCTTCCTTGGGACGCGCATCGCAAGGAGTTCCATGCCCAAAGGAGTTTGGATGCCTCTTTCTTGCTAGTTTCTAGTATCTGATAGCAGTACATAGCAAGACAAAACTTTAGAGAAGAGGAGAAAAAGAAGATCAAATGGAAAGATCAAGTATTGATCGTGATCCAGGTTTCGTTCAGATTCAGCAGGCTGAATTTTAGAGAATCAAAATTTAGATTATAAAAGGCTGTTCCAGGCTAATCCTGAGTAGATACTTATAGAGATCGAATATCTGTGTGGCTAATAGAGAGCCTCATCTCTTTCAGATTTTATTTTAAAGAAAAAAATTATGAAACAGGTATGTGATTTGATCACAATCTAAATTTTAGCATATATTAATTCCAGCATATGAAATAGATCCATATGATTTTATATTTTTATACATGCAAAATTTAGATTAAAAGTATTTTAATCTTATTCTCTACTGTGGAGTTAGAAAATAAAAGTTTTGAAACACATATGGATGCACCAAACCTAGAATTCCAACAAGCAGTTTCTTAAAATTGGAGATGAAAGTCTTGTTCCAATTCTGGCCTTGAAACTTTACTGCTTGTCTTCGAGCCTAGTAGTATCATGTTAAATGATTGTCATTATTATCTCTCCTTTTTGATGAATGTCATCTCTGTAGATCTTTTGGCCAAACTTGGTTATAAGTTTATAATAAATGATGATTTTTGTGATATCATTATGAATGATACTATAATTGTATGTGGACAATTAAAATATGGCATATATATAATATCATGGCCTGTTAGTGTAATACACATACCCAGTAAATGTCCTAAATTAGATAATGTCAGTGAATCCTATCTTTGGCATGGTAAGCTTGGTCATGTGAATAAGAATAGGATTGATAGGTTGATCAAGGAACATGTCCTCGAGATAGATGATTATGAATCATTACCTACCTGTGAGTCTTGTCTATTTGGTAAGATGACTAAGTCACCTTTTAAAGAAAAAGGTGAAAGAGACAGCGATGTCCTAGGTTTAATACATACTGATGTATGTGGGCCTATAAATATAAGTGCCAAAGGAAGATATTACTACTTCATTATGTTTACAAATGACCTATCGAGGTATGGGTATGTCTATCTTATGAAGCATAAGTTAGAATTATTTGAAATATTCAAATGATTATGTGTTGAAATAGAAAAATAAACTGAAAAGAGTATTAAGACTCTTTGATCTGATCGAGGAGGCAAATACCTCACAGTGAGTTCCTAACATATGTGAAAGAGAATAGGATTCTCTCATAGTGGACCCCTCCTGGAATACCACAACATAACGAGGTGTTGGAGAGGAGAAATTGAGTCTTATTAGACATGATCAGATCCATGATGGGCTTTGTGAGTCTGTCATTCTTCTTTTAGGAATATGCTCTAGAAACTATCTACTACATTCTGAATAAGGTGCCCAGCAAGTCTGTCGATAAAACTCCATATGAGATATGGCTTGGGCATAAGCCGGTGCTTTAACACCTTGGGGTCTGGGGGGTGTCTAGCTTATGTTAAGCATTTAAAGACAAATAAGCTTGGATCGAAGTCCGACAGATACTTGTTCATGGCTATCCAAAGAAAATTAAAGGGTACTACTTCTATCTCGCTGTAGAACAAAAGGTGTTTGTCAGCAGTCGGATAGACTTTTTGGAAAAGAAGTTCCTTGGTAAAGGAACTAATGCCTGTAAAATTAAATTTGATGAAGTTCATGAGGTGGAAGGACCGACACATACAGAATTGGATTTGATTGGTGAATCAAATTTGGTGCCAGTAAAGGCACCATTAAGGAGATCCAGTAGAGTACCATATCAGTCAGACAGATACTATAATTTTCTGATCTGGAACGGTAACCCCATTAAACTTGATATAAATGATGAGGATTCGATCACCTATATGGAGGCTATATAAAGGTCCGACTCTCAGAAATGGCTTGACATCATAAAATTTGAGATGGAGTCCATAAAAATCAATAGTGTATGGATACTAGTTGATCTGCTTGAAGGGATAAAACCCATAGGATATAAATAGATTTTCAAGAGAAAAAGAAGAACGGATGGAAAGGTAGAGACCTATAAAGCCCGTCTAGTTGCTAAGGGTTACCGTCAATATTATGGTATTAACTATGACGAGACATTCTCTCCTGTGATAATGCTAAAGTCCATCCGGATTATGCTTGCTATCACTATACACTTAGATTATGAGATCTGATAGATGGATGTCAAAACCACTTTTCTTAATGGAGAGCTGGAAGAAGAGGTGTATATGATACAACCTGAAGGGTTCACATCCACAGATGAGTCGAAAGTGTGCAAGCTGAAAAGATCTATTTATGGACTTAAGCAGGTATTTAGGAGTTGGAATATGCATTTTGATAAGGTGATCAAAACATATGGCTTCATTAGGAATGGAGAAGAGCCTTGCATCTATAAGTAAGCTTCTGATTCTGTAGTCATCTTTCTTATGCTGTATGTAGATGACATACTATTACTACGATATAACATCCTAACTTTGCAGAGTGTGAAGCTATGGTTATCATCATAGTTCTCCATGAAGGACTTGGGAGAAGCATCCTACATTCTAGGGATGAAGATCTATAGGGATAGATCTAGAAGATTGCTTGGATTGTCCCAAATCACGTACATCGACATCCTGTTGAATCGGTTCAACATGGATAATTTTAAGAAAGGCTATCTTTCGATAGGACATGAGATTACTGTTTTTAAGAAGGATTATCTGACAACTCCTGAAGAGAGAGAGTGCATGAGTAGAATACTATATGGTTTGATAGTGGGATCTATCATGTATGCTATGACATGTACGAGGTCGGATGTGGCCTATTCACTAGAGGTAGTGAGTAGGTACCAATATGATCCAGATGAGAAATATTGAAAGATTGTGAAAGTAATTCTTAAGTATTTGAGAAATACTAAAGACCAATGGCTTATCTATGGAGATACTGATCTGAAACTTATGAGATATACTGATTCTAGTTTTCAGTCAAATTGTGATGACAGCAGAAGCATGTCGAGCTACGTATTTACTCTGAATGGAGGAGCTATTTGCTAAAAGAGTTTCAAGCAACATACTGTGGTTGATTCAGTATGCCAAGTGGAATACATTACTACATCGGATGCTGTAAAGGAGGCGGTGTGGTTGTGAAAGTTTATCAATGAGTTGAGAGTTACACCTTCCATTGATGGCTCTGTATTGCTGTACTATGACAGCTCCAATGCCATAGCTCAGGTGAAAGAACTCAAGTCGCACCATCTCACCAAGCATGTTCTGCACTGCTATCAGTTGGTGCAAGAGATCGTGAACTGTAGGGACATCAAACTTCAGAAGATCGATGAAAAGGAGAACCTAACCGACCCCTTCACTAAAGCTCTTGAGATCAAAAAGTTCGATGATTTCAAATAGAAGATCGGTATAAGATACTATTTCGATTGACTTTAGTCGAAGTAGGAGTTGTAGAGAATTGTATCCTAAAATCAATCATATGACGATTGAGTTCATCCTTGTATATAAATTATTGATTATTGAATAAAAATTATTCTATTATTTTTCATCATAAAGTGATATCTTCTTTGAACTCGTGTTATGATGAAGTTCTTAGAACTATGTTAGTGTGTGATAAAGAGAGGATTTATCATAAAGTTTTTAAATATGTTCATGACCAAATGATACATCATTACAGAATGATGATGTTCATTGTGTAGTGGTCGTTGTATGCCATATGGGTTGGTTGTCCTCTTAACCAAGGAGTATGGTGACATTGGTATGGCATACAGGTGAGATATAGGTGTACATCATCATTGAACAAGTGACTCACCTGCTGAGCATTCTACTGTCAACAGCTGCTCGCAAAACATATGGGTATAAGTATCTTTCAGATCTGAGATCACCATAGTGACTTGCAAGTAACTTATTGCGCTTTGGTGCCGGACTATCTGAATTTCTAATACATGACAGAAGGCTACTGGGTACAGTCAAGTACTTATGAAGTTTGTGTGTGGATCAAGATGGGATTGACCCCTTCAGATTATTGGAGATGATGTATCGCTGTATTTTAATTTAGCAAAGCCTTGGTCAAGGTAATCCATAAGATAGATTTGAAAAGTTGAAATATAATGCAGATGAAGCAATCTCGATTGATAGTTAACCTGAGACCATCCTAGAGCATTCAGATCAAAAGGATGAATTATGCGGTAACCATGTGTATGGATTCTAAAATATTTTTTTATGATAATTCGACCTATCTGGATATCAAAAATTATTACTAGATGGTATCTCAATTAGTGCAGAAATTAGTTTCTGTGCTATCAGCTTAGTATTTGAACCTATGGAGTCACGCACACAAGTCAACAAAGTAGGAAGAAATTGGCCTATGTTTATATGTTCAAGTTGGAAGTACTTGACTTGATTGAACATACAAGCTAACTTGATTGAAAATTAAGTTATGGATCAAATAGGATTGAAGAGTTGACTATGTCTAGCTAGCACTACACATGAGGTTTAGGTTTGATCCCGGAGATAAATAGTTTCTGTTCTATGATTCATGGAGCATATGAAAGATTGAATTTAAGTACTTATTAATTTTAGATTATATCTGAATTAATTGATCTTAATTGGGTCTAAAATTCAAGTTAGACTGGATATAAAAGTCCTAAAGAGTTTAGGATTGACAGTCTTTCGAAATTATTTTGAACCAGCTTCGAATTGGATTCGAATCGGATCTATTTTTGATGAGATATGAGTATTTTTAATTACACTAGGATTTTTCTCTATTATGGGCTGACCAATATCTGGAGCTTTGCTCATGTGGGGTGTCCCTTTTGGGTGAGGGAGTGGGTGCAAATTGGTTGTCATATATGATGGCAATTCTATCTCATGTAGGAATCCTTCTTTTATGAGTATTGGATTGATTTAAATCAAATTTGAGTTAGAACTCCTATACTTATTGGGTCATGAGAATTATTTATATATAGAGAGGGTCTCTACCTATGGATGTATAGCAAACAAATTAGATTAAGAGAAGAGAGAAAGAGAGAGAAAGATGTGAGAAGAGAGAGAGGTCCCTTCTTCCCTTTGCCCTCTCCTCTTGTTGCCGCCCCTCTTCCCTTGGACATGGATCCATCTTGGGCATAGGTGTCACACCAGCATAGCTCCTCTCTCGTTTGATTTGATTATAAAGGCAATTGGTTTGGAGTCATCTTGCTTTCCTACGACGTCTGACATGCATGTGAAGTAGAAGGTCTGCACATCCAGGCCTCCATGAAGATTTATATCAAATAATTTATAATTTGATCTTTAGTTCTGCTGCTAATCAGGGAAGGATTTGATCCTTAATCATGTAGATGAATAGAAAATTTTTTTAGATGTAACCTAGGCTTTCCGAGGAGAAACAGTTTCTTTCCCTTCAGTGTGCCATAGGGGTTGGTTGTCCTTTTGATCAAGGAGTATGGTGACATTGGTATGGCATACAGATAAGATGTAGGAGTACATTATCACTGAACAAGTAACTCATCTACTGAGCATTCTACTATTAATAGCTACTCGTAAAGTATATGGGCATAAGTGTTCCTCCAACCTGAGATCACCATAGTGACTTGCAAGTAACTCACTGTGCTTTGGTGCTGGACTATCTGAATTTCTAATACAGTAGCAGAAAGCTATTGGGTATAATCAAGTACTTGCAAAGTCTATATGTAGATCAAGATGGGATTGATCCCTCCAGATAATAAGAGCTGATATATTACTGTATTTTAATTTAGTAAAGCTTTGGCCAGGGTAATCCATGAGATGGATTTGAAAGGTTGAAATACAATACGAATGAAACACTCTGGGTTGACAGTTAAACCTGAGATCATCCTAGAGTATTCAAGGTCAAAGAGATGAATTATACGGTAATCATGTGTATAGATTCTAAAATATTTTTTTGCAATAATTTGATCAATCCAGACATCGAAAACCATTACTAGATGGTAGCTTCGATTAGTATAGGAATCGGTTCCTGTGCTACCGGCTTAGTGTTTGAACTTATGGAGTCACGCACACAAGTCAGGCAATGGAGGAAAGTATTGACCTATATTTATAGGTCTAATTTGAAAGCACTTGACTTGATTGAATATATAAACTAACTTGATTGAGAATTAAGTTATGGGTCAAATGAAATTGAAGAGTTGATTATGTCTAGCTAGCACTACACATGAGGTCAGATTCAATCCCGAAGATGAACAGTTCCTGATCTATGATCCATGAAGCCTATGAGAGATTGAGTTTAAGTGCTAACTAATTTTAGATTAGATCTAAATTAATTAGACTTAATTAGGTTCAAAATTTCAAATTAGACTAGGTCCAGAAGTCCTAAAAAGTTTAAGATTGACAGCCTTTCGAAATTATTTCGAACCAGCTTCGAATTAGATTCGAATTGGACCCTTTTTGGATGAGATCCTTAGAGTCCTACTTCTACTTGGACTCCCTCACTCCTTGATCGATCAGCACCTGGTGTGGTGCTAGTTGTGGGCATCATGTATGGGTGTGGGAGTGGGTGCATTGTGGGTGCCATAAGTGGTGCCAATCCTTTTTCGTGTAGGAGTCCTTCTTTCATAAGAAGTAGACTGATTCAAAGCTTCTTTGAATTAGGAGTCTTATACTTATTGGGTCATAAAAATTATCTATAAATAGAGAGGGTCTCTACCTATAGACGCATAGAATAGAAATCAGATTGAGAGAAGAAAGAAAGAGAGAGAGAGAGGCATGAGCTTGTGGGCGCCCCTTCCCTTTGGCGTGTCCTCCTCCTTGCTGCCCCCTCTTCTTCTTGGCATGGGCCCTTCTTAGGCATTCCTTTTGCTGGTGTGAAGGGTCACACCAGCAACTCTCCTCCCTCATTTGGTGGCCTTGCGAAGGTGTTTTGATCAGATGTTCATCCCACTTTTCTGCATTGCCTGACGTGCATGCGAAGTAGAGGGTCTGCAGTTCCAGGCCTGTGTGAAGGTTGAATCCAGATTCTAAAAATTTGATCTCGAATTCTACTATAATGTAGGTAAAAATTTGATCTTTATTCAGATAGATTTATAGAAAAATTTTAGATGCAGCCTTGATTATCCATGAGAAATAGTTTTCCTTCCCTTCAATTGGTATCAGAGCCAGACTTTGATATATGGATGCATAACTGAATTTTTTTAGATTATTTATGTTGGGTATAAAATAACCCCAGCCGAAGTTCGTAAAAGGCCGACCCTTCCAGGGCTCTTCCGGCTTCCGACCTTGTGTGGCATCTTTCTGAACTCCCTCGACCGTCCGAGCTCCCATAATACTATCCAGACTTCTCCGATAATGAGCTCCTCCATTCATCTATTGGGCTACTCCAAATGCTTTCCAAGCTTCTCCAACAGCAGGATGCCTACAGTAACCAGACTCCATCCAAGTTTTTATGGCGGTCGATCGCCTTTCGAACTTCATCCGAGCTGTTACAAGAGCCAGATCCCAGCGAAACTTCTACTGTGGATGGATTCCAGATGAATTTCTACGATGAACGGGCTCCACCAGTCGGATTTCTATTTTGAACTTCTTTCGGACTTCGTCAATGATCGAGCTTCTCCAGCAGTGGGACTTCTATAATAAGAAGTCTCCATCCAAGCTTCCATGACAACTGGTCTTCGTCCAAACTTCTATAATAAGCGGCCTCCTTTCAGACTCCTACAAAAGTCGAACTCCGTCCAAACTTCTATAGCAGAATTGAATCCTGAACTCCTCCAACGTTCAACCTTTCACAGTGTCCTCAAGACTCCTCCAGCGGACAAACCTCCACAATGCCATCCAAACTCCACTGTCGGATGACCCCCTGTTGGATTCCTCATAAAACTGGACCTCTCTGATGAGCAATCTTCAGACGAGCTTCCACATCAGGCAAATCTCAGACAGACTTCTCTGGAAATCAGACTTCTACCAGACTTCACCAACAGAAAGTCCCCATCTGAGCTTCTATAGCAGATGACTCCCGCCTATAGCATTAGCGCCCAAGGCATCCGACAACAGTAGACTCGTCAGCAACCTCAGAAACATCCAAACTTCTCTTGGATTGCTGAGACAGAGAGCCATTCTGCTCCATCAGACATCCCGATCGAGCTTCAACCATCAGGCCCGAACTCCCTGGTAAGTCACGACAATAGCCACTACCCTACTCTACTCTCTGTAACAGATTCCACGTGGCTCCACCACTCTCTGGAAAGTTGCGACAACGGACACCACTCCACTCTCCATAACAAACTCCACGTGGCCCTGAACGGCCCTCTGACGCCACTACTCTACATAATAAACTCCGAGTGGCCCGAAACGGCCCACTACCAGGCAGTTACAGATGTCGCTGTCAATTAGTTATGCTCTCTGTCTATAAAAAGGGACCCAAGATATGTTCTTCTCTAAGCTCTAAACTCTATCCCAAAACTCTGCTAAAATCTTATTTGAGTGCTCCATTTCTGTTGAGGCAGAGTACTGACTTGAGCATCGGAGGGTCTTACCGGAGCACCCCCAACTCCAGTTTAGACTTCCCTTGCAGGTCCCGACGGCAGACGCGATCCCCTTGACTCCAGCTTCTCCGACGTCGGTAGAATTCTGCACCAACAGAATTGGCGCTAGAGGAAGGGGTCTGTGTCTTCGCAGTACCCTTGTTCTTAAAGGAGTACTCAACGAGATTGTCTTCGGTCATCTTCTTCAACATTTTCTTCTTCTTCTCCTGCCAGATCTCCACCTGATGCCTCCTAGAAAGGCATCCACTAGGCGATCTACGACCTCCGCGACCAGATCTCAGCGAGACCCACCAGCTCCGACCTCGTCTCCAGTTTTCTAAGCTCCTCCTCCTCCGACAATGACAGTCGGTATGGAGCAGTTTGACTTGCTGATTCAGCAGGTCAGAGGCCTCACCGAAGTAGTGCAGGCCATGCAGCAGCAGCCGTAGTAGCTGCAGGCATCAGTGCGGCTGGAAAGAGCATCATCGAAGTTTCAGAATCCGACGATCGGGCGGGCCACTTGGGCCAGTCACCCTATCTTCCCCGAAAAGGGGAAACAAAAGGTGGAGAGCCCTCCATCCTATCACGATTCCACCCTCGGAGGGTCCCTACCTCCGTTCCACTGGAAGACCCTCGTGACTCGCAGACGAGAGGACCTCCTGGATCAAAGATTCCAGGAGATGAACTGATGGATCGAAGAGCTCTGCCATGCTCCCACTACTTTGAAAGGAATATGCCCTATAAGCCAATCAAAATGTATAAATTGAAGGATATTCTTTTTGTCTCCTGACAACTCATGTACTGATGTTTTAAAAAAATAAAGGCATTTAGTTCATCATATGCTGCATCTTATTTTTTTTATGATGAACCCCATAAATTAGGGCTATGGTTTTAGGGTTATGATGCGATCATACCTGTTGGTGCAAAAATCCGCTAGCGCTGGAGAAGCTGGAGTCGGGGAAGCCGCGGTCGCCGCCGGGACCTGTAAGGGAAGTCTAAACCGGAGGTGGGGTTGCTCCGGCAAGACCCTCCGACGCTCAAGTCAGTTCTCTGCCTCAACAAGAATGGAGTGCTCGAATGGAGAATTTAGCAGAGTTTTGAGATAAAAAAAATGAGCTTAAAGAATAACGTATCTGGGTCTCTCTTTTATAGGCAGAGGAGGCAACGGATTGATGGCGACGTTTGTAACCGCCTGGTAGTGGGCCGCCCATGGTCAGGGGAATTGATTGCGAAAGGTGGTGGAGCAGACATGTGGCCATCACCGTGGCCCGCCACGTGGAATCTGTTATGAGGGGTGGAGCAGCGTCCATTGTCGTGACTTGCCAGCGGATAGGAGAATCGCATGGTATCCGTCGCAGGAGGTGGAGCAGGTTCGCGGCCGTTATTGTGGCCTGCCAGGGGATAGTGGAGCTGTGCGGAATCCGCCACAGGGAGTGGAGCAGGGTGGCGATGGTTACTGCGGCCTGTCAGGGAATGATGGAACTGTGCGGAGTCCGCCACAAGAAGTGGAGCAGGGTCGTGGTCATTTTGGTGGCCTGTCAGGGGGCGTGGATCTGTCGATTGAAGCTCGACAGCGGCCGGAGCTCGGTTTCTGTTGAGGTCCGGGAGAGGTCCTCCTGGCGGTTGGGGTCGTGGGTGGAGCCCTACTCCCGGGGGAGTCCGGGCGGAACCCTCTCGGAGCCGAAGTTGCGGGCGGAACCCGGCTCCCGTAGGAGTCCGGGCGGAGTCTGCTTGCGGCTGTAGTCGTTGGCGTCGGAGATAAAGCTCGGCTCCCTTAAGAGCACGGGCAAAGTCCTCCTGTAATTTAAAATTAAAGGCGAAGTTCGGCTCTCGTAGGAGTCCGGATGGAGCTTACCAGCAGTTGATACTGAGAGTGGAGCCCGGCTCCCGTAGGAATCCGGGCGGAGCTGCGCTGTTGTCACCGGTGGAGCCCGGCTCCCATAGGAGTCCGGGTGGAGCTGCGTTGCAATCAAAGTTAAAGGTGAAGTCTGGCTCTTGTAGGGGTTCGGACGAAGCTTACCAGCAGCTGACATTGAGGTTGGAGCCCAGCTCCCGTAGGAGTCCGGGCGGAGCTGCGTTGCAATCAAAGTTAAAGGTGAAGTCCGGCTCCCGTAGGGGTCCGGACGAAGCTTACCAGCAGCTGACATTGAGGTTGGAGCCCGGCTCCCGTAGGAGTCCGGGCGGAGCTGCGCTGCTGTCGGCGGTGGAGCCCGGCTCCCGTAGGAGTCCGGGCGAAGCTGTGCTGATGTCGGCGGTGGAGCCCGGCTCCCGTAGGAGCCGTGCTGATGTCGGCGGTGGATCCCGGCTCCCGTAGGAGTCCGGGCGGAGCTGTGCTGATGTCGGCGGTGGAGCCCGGCTCCCGTAGGAGCCCGGGCGGAGCCGTGCTGATGTCGACGATGGAGCCCGGCTCCCGTAGGAGCCCGGGCGGAGCCGTGCTGATGTCGGCGGTGGAGCCCGGCTCCCATAGGAGCTCGGGCGGGGCTGTGCTGATGTCGGCGGTGGAGCCCGGCTCCCGTAGGAGCCGTGCTGATGTCGGCGGTGGAGCCCAGCTCCCGTAGGAGTCCGGGCGGAGCTGTGCTGATGTCGGCGGTGGAGCTCGGCTCCCGTAGGAGCCCGGGCGGAGCCGTGCTGATGTCGGCGGTGGAGCCCGGCTCCCGTAGGAGTCCGGGCGGAGCTGTGCGGCTCGAAGTTGATTCCGTCGAGGATTTCGGCTGTGGGTATTTTATACCCAACACCAGTCCCCCCACTTTCGAGTTTGAATTTCAAGCGAAGGAAGTACACAGAGAGAAAGGTGGGTACAGCCAGAACCGTCTCTTCGAATTCTGCGCACTGCCACCTCCAGATATTTTGGCATTAAATGAGCGCGTGCCGGAGTCTTTTCGAATTGGAGCTGTACGAGGGGATGCTTCGAAAGTCCCGCAGGTACACTGGCCTAGGTACAGCACAATTATGGTCCTGCCAACCGTCAGCTGCTTTTAGCCGCCTGCCAGGGGGAGTGGGACACGTGGCGGGTGTGGACTGGCCTGGGGGGATTCGCGATCATTATGGCGTCGGATCCCAGGGTCTATTTAAACCCATCCTCCCCCCTTCAGGCGTCCTACTCCATTTCTGATTTTTTGCTGGCGTCTGTCTTCCCTTCGAGAGCCTGCTCTAGTGAACGTCTTCTTGAGCCGTAGGTGCCTCCCGCTTCTCACTCCCCAGGTCCCCAGAGCAATATAGGTTAGTGCCAACCTTCTCCTTACCGCCTAGGGGCTTCTCCTCTTTTCATTACTTTTGTGTCTTCTTCTGAGTTGGCCTTCGGCGTCTCGTTCCCCCTTTCGGTCTGCCTTTCTAGGATCCTTTAGGTTCTCCCTCTGAAACTACTCAAAATGTCTTCCGACTCCTCTGCCCCCGTCAGTTCTGAGGGTTCTTCTTCTGCGAACCCCCAGATCCCTATCTCTGCGGATGAACCCGCATCCGGGGCAGGGTCCCGCCCGATTTTTGCGCCGGGTGCCATTCCATGTTCGTCGACTCCGGATGAACTCCTTCTGATAAGGGCTCGGTACGGGGTTCCTTCGGAGTACGACCTGGAGCTTCCTGGCCCCTCTGACCGGGCCAGCGCTCCTCCTCCTGGTCGCTTTTGTTTGTATCAGGAGGCATTTCGTGCCGGACTCCGACTTCCGCTTCCTGTCTTTGTTGCCGCCTTCTTTCGCTTCTTAGACATTTCTCTCACCTCTGTGGCTCCGAATTCCTTTAGGTTTTTGATAGGGTTTCTCTCTCTCTGCCACATAGCCGAGGTCCAGCCATCCCTCTCCTTGTTCAGGCATTTTTACACCTTCAAACCCTCCTTCAGCGAAGGACTGGTGGTACTTCTCCCCCCAGTTTGGTAAGAAGGGGTTGCTGAAGGGCGCCCCTTCTTCGATTCACAACTGGAAGGAGAAATTTCTCTTCATCTACTGCCCGACCCTGAAACTGGGTCTGCCCCCTTGGGGGTCTCTGAGGGATTCCGTTCACTGGGCTCCCAGCCTGGGAGAGGACGACCTCCAGGCCGCCCAGAAGCTTCTAAGTTATCCCGCTCCTTCCCTTCCTAACCTTCTGAGGGAGCAGCTTCTTTTCAACATCGGCCTGAGCCCCCAGGATCCAGCAAGTATTTATCTTTCTTTTTCTCGCCTTCTTCTTCTCTTTGTTTATTATTTATTTTTTTTTTTTTTTAGCAATGGACGTCGAAGCCACGCGGATGCTCGCCAAGGCTATGAGAGCTCAAAAGAGGAAGGGCGCGACGGCCTCCGGATCGGCGAAGAGGGCCAGGGTGGAGGAGACGAGCTTGGCCGCGCCCGTCCAGGCGACCCAGGCCATCGACATTCCTTCGGATGCCGAGCCAGCGGTCCCCCAGGCTTCCTCAAGGAGCCCGCCGACTAGGGCCCCCGTTCCGGGGGCTCGCCCCATGGAGGCGCCCGCCGCGGGAAGAAGGAGGAAATCGGTGGCTCGCAGGGCGAGCAGCCATCGAGCTGCTGCAGACGAGTCCGTCTGCTCCGAGGGGGGATCGGAGAACCCCTTCAACGACAAAGATCTGATCAGGCAGCTGCTCGATGGCTGCATTCTATCCGATGTCGTGGAGAGGATCGACCGCGCCGATCCCGAGCAGCGGGCTTGGGACTCCTTGGGGTCCTTCCTTGAGGTAAGCGGATGTTTATTCGCATGGTCACTCGGCCTTTGTTGTGATTCTCTATCTGTCCTTGCAGATTGGGCACCAGCTCTTCGCCTACGTCGAGGCATCGAGCCGCATGAGAAGGGACCTCCTTCAGGCGGAGGAGCGCTGCCAGGCCGAGATTGCCCGCCTTCAAGCGAAGACGGCCGAAGTAGCCGCCCTCCAGGAGGCCCTAGAGAGAGAGGGGCAAGCCCGGGAAGAGGAAAGACAAGCCTGGGAGGAGGAGAGACGAAGCTTGGAGGAGTCGGCGAGGAAGGCAGAGGCCGAGGTCGCCCATTTGGCCGACCAAACTCCGGTTCTGGTCTCGGAGGCCAGGACCCTTGCGGTGGAGGAGTTCAAGGCCTCCACGGAGATGAGGGAACTGAACGTCCAGTTCGGCCTGGAGGCGTTCACCAAGGGGTTCGAGCTCTGCTGAGAGAGGGTGGCCAGCAGATACCCCGACCTTGATCTCGGCTTTCTGGAGGAGTCTGAAGACGAGGCGGCCCTTCGTCTGCCGCTACCGCAGTCGCACCCCCCGCGCCGAGCTCTCCACCTCCTGCCCCCGAGGTCTGAGACCTCCGACCTTGTGTCTTTCTTTTGTCGCCATATTTCCTTTTCGTTTGTCTTCAAAATTAATCAATAAAGTCGGATTTCTTATTGTGGATGGCCTCTCCTCCCCCCTCCTCCTCCTTTCTGCCTTTCTTCTCGTAATGAGCTGGTCTTTGACGTTTGCACCTTTCGATGGTAGTGCCCTGCTGAAGCACTCCCCATGCCCCTGGGGGTCCCGCTAAAGTCAGCTGTCCAGCGGCTGAAAAAGGAGGTCCTCCACCTGACGAAAAAGTTGAAGAAGTCGGAGGATGAGCTCCGCAAGTCGAGAAAATGCTATTCCGAAGCCGCCGCTGAGGCCACCCACTTCAGGAGTCTCCAAGTGAAGGCAATCATGGATTACAGCCGGAGGAAGGCGAACTTCACAAAGGAGCTCGAAGAATGTAAGAAGAGCACCAGCGACCAAACTTGGGCTCAAGAAGCCAGGATCAGCGCCCTTAAGGTGGAGCTATCAGCTGCGAAGAGGAAGATCGGCCAGCTGGAAGGAAACTCATCCTGGCTCCTGGCTCGGGTTGATGATGAACAAAAATGGTCGCAGAAGGTCTCCGACCTCCAGAAGCAACTTCAAGATACTGAGATGAGCCACGATGTGCAGTGGGCCAGCTGGCGCCGGCAAGTGGAAGAGTACAAAGGGAGATTCCGTCAGGCGGCGGACGAGGTTGTTCGTCTCCAGAAGCAGTTGGTTACTAGGGCGCAGCTTACTAACGCCCAAGATGCCGAAGAGCTCCTAGCCCTGAGAGGCACTGTCGAAGGGATTTCCGTCTCCCTTGGGGAGAAGACGGTCGAGCTTCAACAAGTGAAAATCCAACTGGCGCTCGAGAGGAAGGCCGTCGCAGACGCAGAAGTGGAGTCCGAAGTTCTGCGGAAGCGACGTCGAGAAGCGGAGGCGGAGAGCCGACATCTTCGTCAGACGCTCCAGGATACGCTGCGGAAGAAGGAAGAACTAGAAGAAGTAGTGGAGAACCTGAGGCAGTCCTGGTTGAGGGATGGAGGTGATAACCCTAGGTCGGAGGGAGCAGGACCTCCTTAGAGTTCTTTTGTAGTCATCTCTTTTTTGTAGCTTCTTTCTTCTTGTCGTTTTGTCCCTCTTTCCCTGGCCATCCTGGCCCTGTAGTACATATATCGGAAATGAAGAAAAAGCACTTTGTGTTACTTTGTCCATGCGTAGCACCGATATTGTCGTCCGTTGACCCTTTCTCGTCGTTTGGCTTGTTTGGCTTATATGTCGTCATGGGAAGGGGCTCTTCCCTCCCCTCCGATCTCGTCATGTGGCCAAGTCTCGCCACCATTTTTAACCCTTGCTGGCGAAGTAGCGGATGGAGCCCGGCTCCCGTAGGAGTCCGGGTGAAGCTTTCCTGGGCGGCGGAACCCAGCTCCCGTAGGAGTCCGGGTGAAGCTTTCCTTGGCGGCGGAACCTGGCTCCCGTAGGAGTCCGGGCGAAGCTTTCCTTGGCGGTGGAACCCGGCTCCCGTAGGAGTCCGGGCGAAGCTTTCCTTGGCGGCAGAACCCGGCTCCCGTAGGAGTCCGGGTGAAGCTTTCCTTGGCGGCGGAACCCGGCTCCCGTAGGAGTCCGGGTGAAGCTTTCCTTGGCGGCGGAACCCGGCTCCCGTTGGAGTCCGGGCGAAGCTTTCCTTGGCGGCGGAACCTGGCTCCCGTAGGAGTCCGGGCGAAGCTTTCCTTGGCAGCGGAACCCGACTCCCGTAGGAGTCCGGGCGAAGCTTTCCTTGGCGGCAGAACCCGGCTCCGTAGGAGTCCGGGCGAAGCTTTCCTTGGCGGCGGAACCCAGCTCCCGTAGGAGTTCGGGCGAAGCTTTCCTTGACGGCGAACCCGCTCCCTAGGAGTCCGGCGAAGCTTTCCTTGCGGCGGAACCCGGCTCCCGTAGGAGTCCGGGCGAAGCTTTCCTTGGCGGCGGAACCCGGCTCCCGTAGGAGTCCGGGGAAGCTTTCCTTGGCGGCGGAACCCGGCTCCCGTAGGAGTCCGGGTGAAGCTTTCCTTGGCGGCGGAACCCGGCTCCCGTAGGAGTCCGGGGGAAGCTTTCCTTGGCGGCGGAACCCGGCTCCCGTAGGAGTCCGGGCGAAGCTTTCCTTGGCGGCGGAACCCGGCTCCCGTAGGAGTCCGGGTGAAGCTTTCCTTGGCGGGGAACCCGGCTCCCGTAGGAGTTCGGGCGAAGCTTTCCTTGGCGGCGGAACCCGGCTCCCGTAGGAGTTCGGGCGAAGCTTTCCTTGGCGGCGGAACCCGGCTCCCGTAGGAGTCCGGGCGAAGCTTTCCTTGGCGGCGGAACCCGGCTCCCGTAGGAGTCCGGGCGAAGCTTTCCTTGGCGGCGGAACCCGGCTCCCGTAGGAGTCCGGGCGAAGCTTTCCTTGGCGGCGGAACCCGGCTCCCGTAGGAGTCCGGGCGAAGCTTTCCTTGGCGCGGAACCCGGCTCCCGTAGGAGTCCGGGTGAAGCTTTCCTTGGCGACGGAACCCGGCTCCCGTAGGAGTCCGGGCGAAGCTTTCCTGGGCGGCGGAACCCGGCTCCCGTAGGAGTCCGGGGAAGCTTTCCTGGGCGGCGGAACCCGGCTCCCGTAGGAGTCCGGGCGAAGCTTTCCTTGGCGGCGGAACCCGGCTCCCGTAGGAGTCTGGGCGAAGCTTTCCTTGGCGGTGGAACCTGGCTCCCGTAGGAGTCCGGACCTTCCATTTTGCTTGAGCCGGCACGAGGTTCTCGTTATCAGCCTGGCTTGTGGGGGCGCGTTAGGGCACTGTAAGGCCTCTCCCCCCTCCGGTCTAAAAGAACCGGGCCTTCAACTTTGCTCATGTCAGGATGAGGTTCTCCTCCTGTTCCTGACATGGCTGTGGGGGCACATTAGGGCATTGCAAGGCCTCTCCCCCCATCCGGTCTAAAAGAACCGGGCCTTTGACTTTGCTCAAGTTAGGGCGAGGTTTTCCTCCTGTCCCTAACAGGGCTGTGGGGGCACATTAGGGCATTGTAAGGCCTCTCCCCCCATCCGGTCTAAAAGAACTGGGCCTTTGACTTTGCTCATGTTAGGGCGAGGTTTTCCTCCTGTCCCTAACAAGGCTGTGGGGGCACATTAGGGCGTTGTGAGGCCTCTCCCCCCATCCGGTCTAAAAGAACTGGGCCTTTGACCTTGCTCACGTCAGGACGAGGTTCTCCTCCTGTTCCTGACGTGACCGTGTTCTTGGAGGGATCATATCCAGTCATAATACATCCACGCTAGGTGGGAGGAGCATGTTAGCTAAAAAGAAAAGTAGATTCAAAGCGAAATAGTAAGCGATACATTTACAGTATTCCCGCTCCTCCTTGAAGCCCTCCGGTGATGGAGTCGATGGTCCCGATGGGCGGCCGGTCCCCGGGCTGCTCCTCCCTTTTCTGCGGTTCAGGCGGCGGGAGGGCTCTTGACCGGTCTCTTCTGTCCTCAGGCCTGCGGCGGATGAATCTGTCAAGTTGACCTCGCCGAATGAGCTCCTCGATCTCATCCTGGAGCTGGATGCATTCCTCCGTGTCGTGGCCGTGGTCGCGGTGGTAGAGGCAGAACTTGTTGGGGTTGCGCTTCCCGGGGTGCGTGCGCATCCTCTCCGGCCTAGGGAGCTGCTCCCTGACCTCCATCAGCACCTGGGCCTTCGAGGCGTTGAGGGGGGCGTAGTTGCAGAATTTCCCCGGCGGGGAACCCCGCCGAAACCTGTTGTCCGGGCTTCTCTGCCTGCGTGCCCGGGGGGGAGTATGGGCGCGCTTATGTCCAGGAGGGGATCGGGAGCGAGGCCGGGCTTCCTTTGGCCTCTTCTCAACTGCGAGCTTACCAGAATCTCCCGCCTGATGCTCCCTCGCAGTCTCTTCGTCCTTCATTTTGAAGGCCTCTTCCGCTCGGGCGTATCCTTCAGCCCGAGCCAGCAGATCAGCAAAATCTCTGGGGTACTTCTTCTCCAGGGAGTACAGAGATCATTCTTCTGAAGGCCACCTTTCAGGGCGGCCATGGCAACTGACTGGTCCAAGTTCCGGACCTCCAACGCCGCGATGTTGAAGCGGTTGACGTAGGCCCGTATGGACTCTCCTTCCCTCTGCTTGATGTTGATGAGGGACTCTGAACCTTTCCGGGGACGTCGGCTGCTGACAAAATGGGCCACGAATTGGTGGCTCATTTGATCGAAGGAGAATATGGTACCCGACTTCAGGGCCGAGTACCAGTTTCTTGCTGCTCCCTTTAAAGTAGATGGGAAAGCCCGGCACAAGATGGCGTTAGGAGCACCGTGAAGCAGCATCATCGTTCGAAAGGCCTCCAGATGATCAATCGGGTCCGACGTCCCGTCGTAGCTTTCGAACTGGGGAAGCTTGAAATTCGGCGGGATCGGTTCCTGCATAATCATTTGGGAGAAGGGAGGGTCAGTGCAAATATCCTCACCATAAGCGGGAGGCGCATGGCGGAGTTCTTCGATCCGCCGGTTCATCTCCTGGAGCCTCCGGTCCAGGAAGTCCTCTCGACTTCGAGTCTCGAGGGTCCTTTGGCAGAACGGGGGCAGGGATCTTCCAGGGGTGGAGTCGTGGTCCGATTGAGGGCTCTCTACCCTCGAATTCGCCTTCCCGGGAAGGACGGGGCGGCTGGCCCAGGTGGCCTGCCCCACCGCCGGGTTCTGGCATTCTGGAGATGCCCCCTCTGGATGCGTCGATGCCTGCGGTGGCTGCTGCTGCATTGCTTGCACGGCTTCACGAGGCCTTTGACCTGCTGCGCCAGCAAGTCAAACTGCTCCGCACCGACCGCCGTCACCGGAGGGGGAGGAGGAAGAGACTGAGAAACGGGAGGGGAGGCCAGAGCCTGAGATCTGGCCGCGGAGGCCGTGGACCGCCGGGTGGATGCCCTGCGCAGAGGCATCGGGTGTCGATCTTGCGGGGGGGGGGATTAGGAGTGGATGACGGAGAAACGGTCGAAGGTAGCTCCGTTGAACACTCCTTTAAGAACAAGGGTGCTGCGAAGACACAGCCCCTTCCTCTAGCGCCAATCCTGTTGGTGCAAAAATCCGCTAGCGCCGGAGAAGCTGGAGTCGGGGAAGCCGTGGTCGCCGCCGGGACCTGCAAGGGAAGTCTAAACCGGAGGTGGGGTTGCTCCGGCAAGACCCTCCGACGCTCAAGTCAGTTCTCTGCCTCAACAAGAATGGAGTGCTCGAATGGAGAATTTAGCAGAGTTTTGAGATAAGAAAAATGAGCTTAAGAATAACGTATCTGGGTCTCCCTTTTATAGGCGGAGGAGGCAACGGATTGATGGCGATGTTTGTAACCGCCTGGTAGTGGGCCGCCCATGGTCAGGGGAATTGATTGCGAAAGGTGGTGGAGCAGACACGTGGCCATCACCGCGGCCCACCACGTGGAATCTGTTATGAGGGGTGGAGCAGCGTCCGTTGTCGTGACTTGCCAGCGGATAGGAGAATCGCATGGTATCCGTCGCAGGAGGTGGAGCAGGTTCGCAGCCGTTATTGTGGCCTGCCAGGGGATAGTGGAGCTGTGTGAAATCCGCCACAGGGAGTGGAGCAGGGTGGCGATGGTTACTGCGGCCTGTCAGGGAATGATGGAACTGCGCGGAGTCCGCCACAGGAAGTGGAGCGGGTCGTGGTCGTTTTGGTGGCCTGTCAGGGGGCGTGGATCTGTCGATTGAAGCTCGATAGCGGTCGGAGCCCGGTTTCTGTTGAGGTCCGGGAGAGGTCCTCCTGGCAGTTGGGGTCGTGGGTGGAGCCCTACTCCCGGGGGAGTCCGGGCGGAACCCTCTCGGAGCCGAAGTTGCGGGCGGAACCCGGCTCCCGTAGGAGTCCGGGCAGAGTCTGCTTGCGACTGTAGTCGTTGGCGTCGGAGATGAAGCTCGGCTCCCTTAAGAGCACGGGCGAAGTCCTCCTGTAATTTAAAATTAAAGGTGAAGTCCGGCTCTCGTAGGAGTCCGGATGGAGCTTACCAGCAGTTGATACTGAGAGTGGAGCCCGGCTCCCGTAGGAATTCGGGTGGAGCTGCGCTGTTGTCGGCGGTGGAGCCCGGCTCCCGTAGGAGTCCGGGCGGAGCTGCGTTGCAATCAAAGTTAAAGGTGAAGTCCGGCTCCCGTAGGAGTCCGGACGAAGCTTACCAGCAGCTGACATTGAGGTTGGAGCCCAGCTCCCGTAGGAGTCCGGGCGGAGCTACGTTGCAATCAAAGTTAAAGGTGAAGTCCGGCTCCCGTAGGGGTCCGGACGAAGCTTACCAGCAGCTGACATTGAGGTTGGAGCCCGGCTCCCGTAGGAGTTCGGGCGGAGCTGCGTTGCAATCAAAGTTAAAGGTGAAGTCCGGCTCCCGTAGGGGTCCGGACGAAGCTTACCAGCAGCTGACATTGAGGTTGGAGCCCGGCTCTCGTAGGAGTTCGGGCGGAGCTGCGCTGCTGTCGGCGGTGGAGCCCGGCTCCCGTAGGAGTCTGGACGGAGCTGTGCTGATGTCGGCGGTGGAGCCCGGCTCCCGTAGGAGCCGTGCTGATGTCGGCGGCGGAGCCCGGCTCCCGTAGGAGTCCGGGCGGAGCTGTGCTGATGTCGGTGGTGGAGCCCGACTCCCGTAGGAGCCCGAGCGAAGCCGTGCTGATGTCGGCGGTGGAGCCCGGCTCCCGTAGGAGCTCGGGCGGAGCCGTGCTGATGTCGGTGGTGGAGCCCGGCTCCCGTAGGAGCCCGGGCGGGCTGTGCTGATGTCGGTGGTGGAGCCCGGCTCCCGTAGGAGCCGTGCTGATGTCGGTCGTGGAGCCCGACTCCCGTAGGAGTCTGGGCGGAGCTGTGCTGATGTCGGCGGTGGAGCCCGGCTCCTGTAGGAGCCCGGGCGGAGCCGTGCTGATGTCGGCGGTGGAGCCCGGCTCCCGTAGGAGTCCGGGCGGAGCTGTGCCGCTCGAAGTTGATTCCATCGAGGATTTCGGCTGTGGATATTTTATACCCAACAATACCAGTGAGACCTAAAACCTTAAAACCCTAATTTTAAATATTCCTAGTCGATGGAACATTGAGTAGGGGATCAATATTTCTCGTAAGACTGGTATATCCTGTGTATGCTCGGTTAAGAGGGTAATTGATCTCACAATTACTTGTGTATGACACTAATATAAGGATATAAGTATTCATTAGAGAATAAATTCACTGAATTGATCCAATTAAAGAACATCTGATGGAGTCTTATCTACATGTCAACAGATTTTTCTCATAGTGGGAATTGTGCATGTAAATCTTTTGACCTGAGACTGCCATAGAACCTTATAAGTATGAATCCATATTTTGGATCATACTCATTCATGATTTTATCATGTACGGGGTGTTCTGGATATGATGGATTGCTTATGAAGGTTGTGAGTAGGTCAATATGGAAATGATCACTCCTAGTAAGAGGAGATCGCATCCTATCTGCTTCAATCAAATAATGATTCAGGAAGACTTTAATCAAAGCATTATAAAAAAAATAGAAATAATTTCTAATATTTTATAAATCGAATCATTATTATTTGATCAAGAGAAATATGAATATAAAAATTGGGTTTGACATTTTTCCATACCCAAACTTATATTCGAGATGCAGGATGATCGTAAGATCAAGTTGCACGGTAATTTTCCACTGAAGGGTATTTTTGGTATTTCCATCAAAATTTTATATCTTTCAGGTAGATATGATATGTTGTTAGACGTCAATCATGTCTTGTGAGTTTGATCGAATTAAAGATTTTAATTCGATCATTAATTAAAAGCTGTTCTGATTGATCAAAACGGTTTAGCTTGATTTGACCTAAATCGGCTAGATTGTGTCTAACCAAATTAGTTTAAATTGCACCTGCACTCACTGCTGGCTAGATGTGGAACCCAATGGGTTACACACAAAGGGAATTGATCATGGGTTTAATTTGATTAAACCATGTTTGCAAGTTGAACATGCTAGCACATGTTGCAAACCCTAGCATTTAGATTCGAATCGAATTCGAATCAGGTTTCGATTTGGGCTAATTTAGAACCAATTTGAGCCAAATTGGATTTGGTCTTGAAGTGGGTTCGAAGTATTTTTATTGGGCTTGCTGTTGGGTGCCAAAAACTAGGGAACCACATGCCTAAGAGTCTCTCTCTTGGCGTGTGGATTTGAATCCATGCGCATGAGCCACATGGCGCATGGATGGAGTTGGCGCCACCTTTAGATAAGGTCTATCCTATTTTTCTCCATAACTTTTATTCTATGAATAATTTTTTTGATGACTTAGGAGGAACCTAAGAGTCCTTCTAAGTATTAAACTCCTCATAGAAAAATTAGGAGAAGTGGTAAGAATTTAAATCCATGCGCATGTGTCACATGGCGCATGGATGGGAGATGACGCCCCTTAACTTGGTCTATCCTATTTTTCTCCGTAACTTTTATTCTACGAATGTTTTTTTAGATGTATTAGGAGGCACCTAAGAGTCCTTCTGAATATTAAACTCATCGTAGAAGAATTAAGAGAAGAGATAAGGATTAAATCCATGCGCCACCTCTTGGAAGCGCCCCTTTGAAATTTCAAATGGGGAGATAAGTTTTAACTTATCCACGCCCCTTAATCTCTTGCGCCATTCTTCAAGTTGGAACCTTCTATCTTGGCCATTGGATGGGCTTCCTTCCAAATCCAAAGGCATGGGTTGATGGCGCCAATAAGAGAAGCTTTGTGACTTCTCATCTGAACACCGTAAGTTAAGATCGAAGAGTCCTTCTGAAATAAGGCATCTCTTGAACCCAACTTTGATGTACACATGGCATTTCTTAATTTTTGGGGCATGAGAAATAGACAAGAGGCATAAGAAAAATTGTCAGAGGGGTGTGATGTTTTGGATTGCATCTTTACGTGCAATATAAATAGGGGTGCACGCCGAGGAGTCTACGGATTGAAAAATCTTCTTTCTTTCTTACAAGAGGCTCTGCTTGTCCAATTTTCTTTATTCATTCTATCTAGCCTAGATAAGGTCTTGATAAAGGACAAGAAATCTTCCAAAAAACTTAGAGAATTAGAATAAAAATTAAGGAGACAAGGAGCAAGAAAGGAAGACAAGAAAAGGTCCAACAGTGTGACAGCAAAGCTAAGAAAGGAGGTTCTGCCCAAATTGCATTTAAATTTTGATAAATCAAAATTTAATTGCAGAGTATTTTTAAATAAGTGCTAGTGGGTTGGTCGAGTTCCGTGTGGATCAACGTTGGAGGGTGAACACATGGGCACCTGGTGGAAACCCAAACAAATTACTGCCGGCAACTAAGCACAAATCAGGGTTTAGCGATAAGAGGTATGTTTCTATATCTTTTATTTGATATTAATGCATATTATATGGTTTAATTTCTGATAAGGTGATCTTGGAGTTAGGTTTTATTTTTATGATTTCATAATAATTGCTTTGAAATCCGTGCTTCCGCCATTGTATTAAAACCTTTCAGTGGTATCAGAGCCACCTTGTTAGAATTAAATCATATGATGATATGTTAATGGTTTAATGGCAATATTATAAATATGATATGATCATTATTTATGTTTTAATATGATATTAATATGATGAGATCATATTCATTATTTCATAATTAAATCATGATGTATATAATTATGGAATGTTGCTCTGTAATATTGAATTGTGTTCACTATGATGCTATATGATGAGATCATATTTATTATTTCATAATTAAATTATGATGTATATAATTATGGAATATTGCTCTGTCATATTGAATTGTGTTCACTATAATGCTAATTTCTTTTATTCATGTATTTATTATGATATAAAAATTAAATATGCATTGAGACCTGAAAAACCCTCTGTAAAATGATATTAAGTTGTAGTGTAATTAACCAATGGCAGAACCAGTCTATGATGTCTAATTGATCAATCGGTGTCTAGGAAAGTGGTTCATGTGGTTTTTAATTGGTTTCGTTGTCTGACCTGGCCAAAATTTATTGGTGTCTAAGGAAAGCAACGGGGGGACCCCCACCTCTCTTCCACTTACCTGGCTGATTAGATTAATTTAATTCTTGGCTGGGATGCTCGGTGTTATATTCACTACATTATGGCCTTCCTTCATGCTAGGACATTATTATGTCACGAACCATATTAGGTTCGTTGTGTAACCACAAGACCAATTATGGAAACTGACATAATATTATTCTGGCGCATCGAGATACTTACAGTAATTTTTGAGTATAATGCTATGTTGTGTAACCACAAAAGCATTTATATTCTATTTTGACTGTATTAAAATGAAGGGTCCTACTTAACTAAAACATTATGGTCTGTTGTGTAAACACAAGGCTATTAATATTTTAGACGCCAGAATTTTTATTGAGAATTGCATGAGATGCAATTGGAAAGAGTTTCCTACCTTTAAACTTATAAAAGGTTTGTTGTGCAACCACAAGATCTTTTATAAGGAATTAGGGTCTCAATCCCACTAAGAAAATCAATCAAGGTTTTCTCAAACATCATACTAGAGGGTTATGATGTCTGATAAAAATAGTGGGAGACACAATAAAATTAAAGTCCTAATTTAATTGTGTATATCATCTTGAGTTGTTCGCTTATGTAATGATCTTTATTATGTAGATTAATGGCTTCTTCACTTTCACTTCACTCCATTTTGGATACAAATAAATTGACTGGTACCAACTATGTAGACTTCATTTAGTGGACATGGAGATAGGACAAACGAGTTGTTAGGACTTGTACATACAGATGTATGTGGCCCTATGACAACTCATGCCAGAGGTGGATACTCATATTTTATTACATTTACAAATGATTTATCTAGGTTTGGATATGTGTATCTTATGAAACATAAATTCGAAGCCTTTGATAAATTCAAAGAGTATCAAAGCATGGTCGAAAAACAAACTGAAAAAAGTATAAAAATCCTTCGATCTGATCGAGGAGGAGAATACTTGTCCAATGAATTTTTAGACCATCTTAAAGCAAAGAGAATTATCTCTGAATGGACACCTCCTTATACGCCATAATTAAATGGTGTAGCCAAAAGGAGGAACCGTACCTTATTAGATATGGTACGATCCATGATGTACTTCACTGAATTGCCTACTTCCTTATGGGGTTATGCTTTAGAGACCGCAATAATTATCTTGAATAGAGTACCTTTTAAATCTGTATCTAACACTCCATATGAAATATAGAGAGGTAAGAAGCCCAATCTTAAATATTTTAAGATATGGGGATTTCAGCATATGTCAAAAGAAATTTTAGACATAAACTAGATACTAGAGCAGATAAATGTTTGTTTGTAGGATATCCTAAGGATAGTATAGGATATCTATTCTACCACCCTACTGAACAAAAGGTATTTGTAAGTAGGCATGCCACTTTCATGGAGAAAGAATTTATCCTAGAAAGAGGCAGTGGGAGAAATATTGAAATTAATGAAGTTCAACAAAAACAAATAGATATTTCTCAACCAAATATTCACATAAATAAGGAAGAACTAGAACACATAACTCCTATCCGTAGGTCAGAAAGGATACGATATGTACCTATAAGGTATGGGTTCATTATTGAGAATAATGAAGCCCAAGTCATTGAGAATGACGAACCTTTGACCTATACAGAAGCTGTCATGAGTAAGGACTCAGACAGATGGTAGGATGCTATGAAATCTGAGATAGACTCCATGTACACCAATAAAGTATGGACTTTGGTTGATGCACCAGAAGGGGTAAACCCTATTGGGTGCAAATGGGTCTATAAGAAAAAGATTGGAGCAGATGGTCAAATAGAAACCTATAAAGCTAGATTAGTAGCTAAAGGTTTCAGGAAAAAACAGGGTATTGATTATGATGAAACTTTTTCACCTGTTCCCATGCTCAAATCTATTCGGATAATGCTTGCAATAGCAGTGTTGGTGCAAAAATCCGCTTGCGCCGGAGAAGCTGGAGTCGGGGAAGCCACGGTCGCCGCCGGGACCTGCAAGGGAAGTCTAAACCGGAGGTGGGGTTGCTCCGGCAAGACCCTCCGATGCTCAAGTCAGTTTTCTGCCTCAACAAGAATGGAGTGCTCGAACGGAGAATTTAGCAGAGTTTTGAGATAAGAAAAATGAGCTTAAAGAATAACGTATCTGGGTCCCCCTTTTATAAGCGGAGGAGGCAACGGATTGATGGCGACGTTTGTAACCGCCTAGTAGTGGGCCGCCCATGGTCAGGGGAATTGATTGCGAAAGATAGTGGGGTAGACCCTTGGCTATCGTCATAGCCCGCCACGTAGGGCCTGTTGCAAGTAGTGGAGCGGCGTCCGTTGCCGCTAGTTGTCAGCGAGTAGTGGGATCGTGCAGCACCTGCCGCAGGGAATGGAGCAGCATCATGGCCGTTGACACAGCCTGTCAGAGAGTAATGGGTCCGCCGCAGGGGGTGATGGAGCCGCACGGAATCTGCTACAAGAAGTGGAACAGGATCATGGTTGTTATTGTGATCTGCCAAGGGGTGCGGATCTATTGATCGAGGCTCGGCAGTGGTCGGAGTTTGGCCTTTGTAGGAGTCTGGGAGGGGTCCTCCTTTCGGTTGAGGTCGTGGGTGGAGTCCATCTCCAGCAGCTGATACTGAGGTCAGAGACTGAGGGCGGCACCCGGCTCCCGTAGGAGTCCGGGCGGAGCCGTCCTGCTGTCGATGGCGGAGCCCGGCTCCCATAGGAGTCCGGGCGAAGCTGTCATGGAGCCCAGCTCCCGTAGGAGTCCGGGTGAAGCTGTCATACTGTCGATGGCGGAACCCGACTCCCGTAGGAGTCCGGGCGAAGCTGTCATGCTGTCGATGGTGGAGCCCGGCTCCTGTAGGAGTCCGGGCGAAGCTGTTCTGCTGTCGATGGTGGAGCCCGGCTCCCGTAGGAGTCCGGGCGAAGCTGTTCTGCTGTCGATGGTGGAGCCTGGCTCCCATAGGAGTCCGGGCGAAGCTGTTCTGCTGTCGATGGTGGAGCCCGGCTCCCGTAGGAGTCCGGGCGAAGCTGTTCTGCTGTCAATGGCAGAGCCCGGCTCCCGTAGGAGTCCAGGCGAAGCTGTTCTGCTGTCGATGGCGGAGCCGGCTCCCGTAGGAGTCCGGGCGAAGCTGTTCTGCTGTCGATGGCGGAGCCCGGCTCCCGTAGGAGTCCGGGCGAAGCTGTTCTGCTATCGATGGTGGAGCCCGGCTCCCGTAGGAGTCCGGGCGAAGCTGTTCTGCTGAGAATTTTGGCTGTGGGTATTTTATACCCAACACCAGTCCCCCTACTTCCGAGTTTGAATTTCAAGCGAAGGAAGTACGCACAGAGAGAGATGCGCACAGCCGGAATCGCCCCTTCGAATTCTGCGCACTGCCGCCCCCAGATATTTTGACATTTAATGCGCGCATGTCAGAGTCTGCTTTTCGGTGAAGGCGATCTGAAGAGTCTTTTCGAAATCTCCATTGAAATGCGATCCCAAGCGTCGTGCTGCGGGAATTTGTGAGCGGTCAACCCTCCATGGCGATGAAGGGGATAAGCACGACACGTGGCACACACCAGCTGGCCCAGGAATACACGCCGCCATAACTGCGCCAGGATCCGTCGGCTATTTAAACCCCCCAGTCCCTTCGTGGCTTCATCCTGGCGCTTTCTTTTCGTCTGAGAGTTTTGCTTCTCTCGCCCCAGTCCTTGTCTCCTTCCCTCGCACCATGTCCTCTACTCGGGAGGCTATTCTTGAGAGAATTTTTAGGGCTTGGAGGAAGGTGAGGAGGAGAACGGCGGCCGGTGAGAATCTCCATCGTTCTAAAGGGAGCCAAAGAAGAATTCCCTCAACAACAGAGGTTTAATAATGGGGGCTGTCGGTGAAGTTCTGCCCGCGAATTTTGAAGTGGCAAGGCGGGGTGATACCGGTCAAGAGGGCAGAGCAGTCGTCATAAGCCATGACGGGATCCTTGACGGCGTCGGGGCCGAGAGACCAGAGGCGGTCGGCGTCGACGGTGGGGCAGTAGAACTTGTTGCGGGGGCGGTGGAAGTAACGCATGCCGACCTTGCCGGAGAGTCTCGGGTGGCGGCCGTCGTGGTGCATTCGAAGATGAGGCACATCTCTGGTGTCGCAACCGCTCCTGAAGTGGCTACGGTTCTTCTTGAAACAGGTCTTCGCTACTGCCGCCGTTGCCCTCACCGCCTCCGGAGATCTATCCCACCCTTTTCCCGCTAAGGTTGGGACTTTGGGGAACAGAATGAGGCGAGATGGGGCGAGAGTTGTTACACGCATTGGAGAATGCGACTGAGAAGGATAGAGACGGAGTTCATAGCTCGGAGCGGCCTCCGGTTCGTCCTGCCCGAACCGTGTTCGCGAGACTTGCGATGACGTGTATCTTCTTTTTCATCTTCTTTTTTTCTGACCCATCGGGTCTTGTAATGTGTACTTCTGTTAAATGAAAAAGTGATTTTGGTACCTTGTTTGTATCTTGTGTTAAATAGTTGTCTGCCGAACTTCATCATTTTCCTTTCCTTCTCTTTGTCTGTGTTACGTCGTCCCAAGGTCGTCGGTGCCCTCTTCAGTTCATGTGGGGTCGTCATTCGCCGAGCTCCTTTTCGACGTTTATGCCGTTCGGAGATACCCACTTGTCAGGTTTGCTTGGATTTCTCTCCGCTGAAGTCGGGGCTAAGTTCGGCTCCCTTGATAATCCGAACGGAGAAGCCCTCCTGAAGTTGGAGTAGCTCGGCTCCCGTAAGAGTCAGGGCAAAGTTTTTCTGCCATCAAAATCATAAGCAAAGTCCGGCTTCCGTAGAAGTCCGGGTGGAGTTGTCCTGTAGCTGATGTTGGTGATGGAGCCCGGCTCCCGTAGGAGTCCGGGTGAAGTCTTTTTTGTTGTTGGAACCCGGCTCCCGCAGGAGTCCGGGTGAAGTCTTCTTTGGCGTAGAAACCCGGCTCCCGTGGGAGTCTGGATGAAGTCTTCTTTGACGGCGGAACCCAGCTCCCGTAGGAGCCCGGATGAAGTCTTCGTTGGCGGCGGAACCCGGCTCCCGTAGGAGTCCGGATGAAGTCTTCGCTGGCGGTGGAACCCGGCTCCCGTAGGAGTCCGGATGAAGTCTTCGTTGGCGGCGGAACCCGGCTCCCGTAGGAGTCCGGATGAAGTCTTCGTTGGCGGCGGAACCCGGCTCCCGTAGGAGTCCGGATAAGTCTTCATTGGCGGCGGAACCCGGCTCCCATAGGAGTCCGGATGAAGTCTTCTTTGGCGTAGAAACCCGGCTCCCGTAGGAGTCTGGGCCTTCCACTTTGCTCATGTCAGGATGAGGTTCTCCTTCTGCTCCTGACAGGGCTGTGGGGGCACATTAGGGCATTGCCAGGCCTCTCCCCCCATCCGGTCTAAAAGAACCGGGCCTTCGACTTTGCTCAAGTTAGGGCGAGGTTCTCCTCCTGTCCCTAACAGGACTGTGGGGGCACATTAGGGCGTTACAAGGCCTCTCCCCCCATCCGGTCTAAAAGAACCGGGCCTTCGACTTTGCTCAAGTTAGGGCGAGGTTCTCCTCCTGTCCCTAACAGGGCTGTGGGGGCACATTAGGGCGTTGCAAGGCCTCTCCCCCCATCCGGTCTAAAAGAACCGGGCCTTCGACTTTGCTCAAGTTAGGGCGAGATTCTCCTCCTGTCCCTAACAGGGCTGTGGGGGCACATTAGGGCGTTGCAAGGCCTCTCCCCCCATCCGGTCTAAAAGAACCGGGCCTTTGACTTTGCTCAAGTTAGGGCGAGGTTCTCCTCCTGTCCCTAACAGGGCTGTGGGGGCACATTAGGGCGTTGCAAGGCCTCTCCCCCCATCAGGTCTAAAAGAACCGGGCCTTCGACTTTTATAAGGTTGTCCTCTCGTTTTTGATACAGTCTGCTTGAATTATCCTAAGACAAATGGGCACACATTTTTTGATTAGGACAAAATTACTGGTAGTACATCCGTAAGTTTTCTGAGCTCCAAGGTCGCGGGAGGTCGGCTCCTCCGAGCTCCTTAAGATAATAAGTTCCGGGCCGGACTACTTTTTTGACCTCATAAGGTCCCTCCCAGTTTGGGGCAAGCTTCCCCTGGCCCTGTGGTTGTGAGACAGCAGCTCATCGGAGCACTAGGTCCCCTGCTTTAAATGCCTTGTTCTTGACTCGGGCGTTGTAATATCGGGCAACTTTCTGTCTGTAGGCCGCCATTCGAACCTGAGCAACCTCCCGCCTTTCTTCCAGTAGGTCGAGGTTGGCTCTGAGACTTTGCGTGTTTTGGGGTTCGTCGAATGCCACGACTCGTGCCGACGGGAGTTTAAGCTCGATCGGGATGACGACTTCCGTACCAAAGGCCAAAGCAAAGGGAGTCTCCCCTGTGGGCAACCTCTGGGTGGTTCGATACACCCATAGCACATGACAAAGTTCGTCTGCCCAAGTTCCTTTTGCTTTTTCGAGCCTGGTCTTAATCCCCTGCAAAAGGGTTCTGTTCGTTACCTCAGCTTCGCCGTTCGCCTGAGGATGGGCCACTGATGTGAAGTTGTGGGAGATGTTTAGATCTTCGCAGAAGTCAGCAAATTTGGCTCCTGTGAATTACCGTCCATTATCAGTGATTAGGGTTCTAGGCAAACCGAATCTGCATACGATTGATTTCCAGACAAAATCCTGCACTTTCGCCTCTGTGATTTTTGCTAGTGGCTCGGCCTCGACCCATTTGGTGAAGTAGTCGATTGCTACAAGGAGGAATTTTCTTTGACCAGACGCCATGGGAAAGGGGCCAAGGGTGTGAGCTCGGTAGCAGGTTGTCTCTGGACGTTGGCGTATCTCTGGCATCGATCACACTTTTTGACATATTCGATTGAATCACGATGCATTGTTGGCCAGTAGTACCCTTGGCGGAGTAGCTTGTGGGATAGAGATCTGGCACCCAAATGGCTTCCGCAAGCTCCCTCATGTACTTCCCATAAAGCGTAGTCAGCTTCTGAGGGTCGGAGGCATCTCAAGAGAGGCAAGGAGTACGATCTTTTGTACAATCTGCCCTCATAAAGGATGTACCGGGAGGCTTGATTTCGGAGTTTTCGGGCCTCTTTCTCGTCCTGGGGGAGAATCTCATCTCTAAGATAGGTTATCAGTGGGTCGACCCAGCTGGGCTCGTGGTCGATCCCCATTACGAGTCGCGGTTCTTCCGTACTCGGATGTTTTAAAACTTCAAAGAGGACGCCTTTGGGCAATTCGGCCGGAGCCGATGTCGCCAGCTTGGAGAGAAGATCGGCTCTGGTATTCTCCGACCTTGGAATTTGCCTAATGTCGAAATTGCCGAAGGCGGGGGTGAACTCCCTCACCTTCTCAAGATATTTGGCCATACTGTCCTTCCGCGCTTCAAAGCTCCCGCTGACCTGCCCCACCACAAGCTGGGAATCGCTGTGCACCCGGAGTTGACCTATTCCAAGCTCCCTGGTGATCCTTAATCCTGCGATCAGAGCTTCATATTCCGCTCCATTGTTTGTTGCGGGGAATTCGAAACGCAGAGCGTACTCCACGATGACTCCCTCTGGGCTGGTCAAGATCAGGCCCGCACCCGCGCCTGCCATGTTGGAAGATCCATCCACATGGAGGGTCCAAAAGCTATCGGAGGAACTGGCTTCTTCGTCGGGGGAGTTCGGTTGAGTCTTCAGGCCGTCAATTTTGCTTTGCTCAGGTTCGGCCTCCTCGGGGATGGTGCATTCTACTATGAAATCCGCCAATATTTGGGCCTCTATTGCCGGTCTAGGTTTGTAGTTGATGTCGAATTCTGTGAGCTCGATTGCCCATTTCGCCATTCTCCCAGAGGTGTCAGCTCGGTGTAAAACCGCCTTGATCGGTTGGTCGGTGAGTAACGTCACCGTGTGCCCTTGAAAGTAAGGCCGGAGTCTCCGAGCTGCAATTAACAAGGCGTAGGTCAGTTTTTCTAATTTAGTATACCTGGTCTCGGCGTCCCTCAACACGCGACTAATGTAGTAGACCGGTCGCTGGACTTTCATTTCCTCTTTAACAAGGACAGCTGCAAGGGCTGTGGGAGAGACTGCCAGGTACAAAAATAGTTCCTCCTTAGACTCGGGCTTCGCCAGCAGTGGGGGCGAGCTAAGGTAGCTCTTTAATTCTTCGAATGCCTGTTGGCATTCAGAGGTCCAACAGAAGTTCTTCGGTTGCTTGAGGGTTTGAAAGAAGGGCAAACATCATTCGGCCGACCTCGCGACAAAGCGATTAAGAGCCGCGACTCTTCCTGTGAGGCACTGAACCTCCTTGATCGACCTTGGGGCAGTCATATTTTGGATGGCGCGAATTTTCTTCAGATTGGCCTCGATCCCGCGCCCCGATACCATGAAGCCCAGGAACTTTCCTGAGGTTACCCCAAAGGCGCATTTGGTCGGGTTCAGCTTCATTCTATACTTTCGAAGAGCGCCAAAGGTTTCCTCGAGGTCGGCGACATGATTTCTGGAAGACCTGCTTTTCACGAGCATATCGTCCACATAAACCTCCATGTTTCGGCCGATCTGCTCCTTGAAGATTTTGTTCACCAGTCGTTGATAGGTTGCGCCCGCGTTCTTGAGGCCGAACGGCATAACCCTGTAGCAGTAAAGGCCGTGATTAGTGATAAAAGCTGTCTTTTCTTCATCTTCCGATGCCATTCTAATCTGGTTATAGCTGGAGAACGCATCCATAAAAGTGAGAAGCTCATGGCCCGAGGTAGCGTCCACCAGTTGGTCGATCCTGGGAAGGGGGTAGCTGTCTTTTGGGCAAGCCTTATTCAGCTTTTTGAAGTCGATGCACATCCTCCACTTGCCGTTTGCTTTCTTGACCAAGACAACATTGGAGATCCACTCAGGATAATTGACCTCCTTGATAAATCCTGCCTTGAGAAGTTTATCTACTTCCTCGGCTATTGCCCTCTGCCTCTCCGGGGCATGACTCCGGATTTTTTTTTTTGTCGGCCGACGTTTAGGGTCGACCGCCAGATGATGTTCCATGACCTCTGTGTCAATCCCCGGCATATCCGTCGGGACCCATGCGAAAACGTCCGCATTCCTTCGGAGGAAATCCACGAGATGCGTCCGCACCCCCTCCTCTAGGTTGGAGCCAATTAACACCACATGCTCCGCATTCCCATCATTCAAAGGAATTGGTATTAGGTCCTCGATCGGACCGCCCCTCTCTTCAGTGAGGTCATCGCGCGCATCCAACCCGTCGACCGGACAGAGGTCCGCTTGATAGCTCCTTTGCAGGGCGATGTTGTAGCAGTGCCTGGCCAGCACTTGGTCTCCCCGGACTTCTCCGATCCCCTTGTCGGTGGGGAACTTCAATTTCAAATGGTAGGTCGAAACAACGGCTCTGAGGGCATTGAGGCCGGGTCGGCCAAGAATTGCATTGTAGGCAGATGGCGCCTTTACCACCAGGAAATTCACCAGGGCTCTGGACTGCTTTGGATGCTGACCCGCGGTCACAGTTAGAGCTATCATTCTTTTCGTTGGAACGGCGTCACCAGTAAACCCTATCAAGGGGGAGCAAATCGGCCTTAAATGACCGCCAAGAGTGGCCATTCTCGAAAAGGCACTGTAGAATAAGATGTCGGCCGAACTTTCGTTGTCGATGAGAATGCGACGGACGTCATAATTTGCTATGTTCAAGGAAACTACGACCGCGTCGTTATGAGGGAATTGGACTCCCTGGGCATCTTCTTCAGTGAAGGCTATGGGTTCTTCAACTTTTTGCCGCTTGAGGGGCGCAGCTGATGTGCTGATTGCCTCCTGCCGGGATTCCCCTGAGATGACATTGACGGAATCCGACGGGGACTGGTCGCCTGGCCAACCTTTGTCGGCGACCAGAGCCGGAGGTAGTCGTGCAGAAACCTCGCGAGAGGGCATCGGACGGGGAAAAGAGGATTGGGTGCCAGAAAAGATGGCCGGAAGTGGGTCCGTTGAGCGCTCCTTCAAGAACAAGGGTGCTGCGAAGACACACGCCCTTCCTCTAGCGCCAATCCTGTTGGTGCAAAAATTCGCTTGCGCCGGAGAAGCTGGAGTCGGGGAAGCCGCGGTCGCCGTCGGGACCTGCAAGGGAAGTCTAAACCGGAGGTGGGGTTGCTCCGGCAAGACCCTCCGATGCTCAAGTCAGTTCTCTGCCTCAACAAGAATGGAGTGCTCGAACGGAGAATTTAGCAGAGTTTTGAGATAAGGAAAATGAGCTTAAAGAATAACGTATCTGGGTCCCCCTTTTATAAGCAGAGGAGGCAACGGATTGATGGCGACGTTTGTAACCGCCTGGTAGTGGGCCGCCCATGGTCAGGGGAATTGATTGCGAAAGATAGTGGAGTAGACCTGTGGCTATCGTCATAGCCCGCCACGTAGGGCCTGTTGCAAGTAGTGGAGCGGCGTCCGTTGCGCTAGTTGTCAGCGAGTAGTGGGATCGTGCAGCACCTGCCGCAGGGAATGGAGCAGCATCGTGGCCGTTGACACAGCCTGTCAGAGAGTAATGGGTCCACCGCAGGGGGTGATGTAGCCGCACGGAATCCGCTACAGGAAGTGGAACAGGATCATGGTTGTTATTGTGATCTGCCAAGGGGCGCGGATCTGTTGATCGAGGCTCGGCAGTGGTCGGAGTTTGGCCTTTGTAGGAGTCCGGGAGGGGTCCTCCTTTCGGTTGAGGTCGTGGGTGGAGTCCGGCTCCAGCAGCTGATACTGAGGTCGGAGACTGAGGGCAGCGCCCGGCTCCCATAGGAGTCCGGGCGGAGCCGTCCTGCTGTCGATGGTGGAGCCCGGCTCCCGTAGGAGTCCGGGCGAAGCTGTCATGGAGCCCGGCTCCCGTAGGAGTCCGGGCGAGGCTGTCATGCTGTCGATGGCGGAGCCCGACTCCCGTAGGAGTCCGGGCGAAGCTGTTCTGCTGTCGATGGTGGAGCCCGACTCCCGTAGGAGTCCGAGCGAAGCTGTTCTGCTGTCGATGGCGGAGCCCGGCTCCCGTAGGAGTCCGGGCGAAGCTGTTCTGCTGTCGATGGCGGAGCCCGACTCCCGTAGGAGTCCGGGGAAGCTGTTCTGCTGTCGATGATGGGAGTCCGGGTGAAGCTGTTCTGCTATCGATGGCGAGCCCGGCTCCCGTAGGAGTCGAGCGAAGCTGTTTTGCTGTCGATGGTGGAGCCCAGCTCCCGTAGGAGTCCGGGCGAAGCTGTTCTGCTGTCGATGGCGGAGCCCGGCTCCCGTAGGAGTCTGGGCGAAGCTGTTCTGCTGTCGATGGTGGAGCCCGGCTCCCGTTGGAGTCCGGGCGAAGCTGTTCTGCTGTCGATGGCGGAGCCCGGCTCCCGTAGGAGTCCGGGCGAAGCTGTTCTGCTGAGGATTTCGGCTGTGGGTATTTTATACCCAACAAGCAGCATACTATGATTATGAAATATGGCAAATGGATGTAAAGACCGCCTTCTTGAATGGTTTTCTAGAGGAGGAGGTCTACATGTCACAGCCAGAGGGTTTTGTCTCAAATGATAGACCAAATCTAGTATGCAGGCTTAAGAAATCCATTTATGGATTATAGCTAGCCTCAAGGAGTTGGAACATCCGCTTTGATGTAACAATCAAAGAATATGGCTTCATCAAAAATGTGGATGAACCTTGTGTGTATAAGAAGACTAGTGGGAGTGTCCTTGTTTTCTTGGTTCTGTATGTAGATGACATACTCCTTATTGGAAATGATATCCCAATGTTACAAACAGTCAAATTATGGCTATCAAATAAATTTTTCATAAAAGACTTGGGGGAAGCATCCTATATACTTGGTATAAAGATCTATAGAGATAGATCTAAAAGGATGTTAGGCTTATCTCAGTCTAGGTACATTGACTTAATACTGAAAAGATTCAGTATGAATGAGAGTAAAAGAGGTTATTTACCCATGAGTCAAGGCATACATCTCTCTAAGAAGATGTCTTCTAAGACAACTGAAGAGAGAAATAGAATGAGTTCTATTCCTTATGCTTCGGCTGTAGGATCAATAATGTATGCTATGTTATGTACCAGGCCTGATGTAGCTTATGCCTTAGGCATAGCCAGTAGATTTCAAAATGATCCAGGAGAGGATCATTAGAAGGCTGTGAAAAATATTCTAAAGTACTTAAGAAGGACTAAGGATATTTTTCTCATATATAGTGGATCTGATCTTAAACTAGAAGGATACTCTGATTATAGTTTTCAATCAGACCCAGATGATAGCAAATCCATTTTAGGGTATGTCTTTACTTTGAATGGTGGAGCAGTGAGTTGGAAGAGTTCTAAGCAGCAAACAGTAGCTGACTCAACCATAGAGGCAGAATCATAGCTGCAAGTGAAACCGCCAAGGAAGCTATCTGGATGAAGAAGTTCATCACTGAATCGGGCGTTGTTCCTGAGATTGAGAACCCAGTACCACTTTATTGTGATAATACTGGAGCAGTTGCTCAAGCAAAGGAACCCAGGTCTCACCATAAATTCAAGCACATCTTGAGACGCTTCCATCTCGTTCGTGAAATAATTGAAAGACAAGATGTCATTATTGAACGAGTAGACACAAAGAACAACATAGCGGATCCGTTCACTAAAGCTTTACCATAGCAGCAGTTCGATCGCCACCTCGATAGTATGGGGTTGAAATATAAGAGAGATTGGCTTTAGTGTAAGTGGGAGATTGAAAGGAATATGCCCTATAAGCCAATCAAAATGCATAAATTGAAGGATATTCTTTTTGTCTCCTGACAACTCATGTACTGATGTTTTAAATAAATAAAGGCATTTAGTTCATCATATGCTGCATCTTATTTTTTTTATGATGAACCCCATAAATTAGGGCTATGGTTTTAGGGTTATGATGCAATCATACCAGTGAGACCTAAAATCTTAAAACCCTAATTTTAAATATTCCTAGTCGATGGAACATTGAGTAGGGGATCAATGTTTTCGGTAAGACTGGTACATCCTGTGTATACTCGATTAAGAGGATAATTGATCTCATAATTACTTGTGTATGACACTAATATAAGGATGTAAGTGTTCATTAGAGAATAAATTCACTGAATTGATCCAATTAAAGAACATCTGATGGAGTCTTATCTACATGTCAACAGATTTTTCTCATAATGGGAATTGTGCATGTAAATTTTTTGACCTGAGACTGCCATAGAACCTTATAAGCATGAATCCATATTTTGGATCATACTCATTCATGATTTTATCATGTACGGGGTGTTCTGGATATGATGGATTACTTATGAAGGTTGTGAGTAGGTCAATATGGAAACGATCACTCCTAGTAAGAGGAGATCGCATCCTATCTGCTTCAATCAAATAATGATTCAGGAAGACTTTGATCAGAGCATTATAAAAAAATTAGAAATAATTTCTAATATTTTATAAATCGAATCATTATTATTTGATCAAGAGAAATGTGAATATAAAAATTGGGTTTGACATTTTTCCACACCCAAACTTATATTCGGGATGCAGGATGATCGTAAGATCAAGTCGCATGGTAATTTTCCATTGAAGGATATTTTTGATATTTCTATCAAAATTTCATATCTTCCAGGTAGACATGATACATTGCCAGACGTCAATCATATCTTGTAAGTTTGATCGAATTAAAGAGTTTAATTTGATCATTAATTAAAAGCTGTTCTGATTGATCAAAACGGTTCAGCTTGATTTGACCTAAATCGGCTAGATTGTGTTCTAACCAAATTAGTCTAAATTACACCTGGACTCACTGCTGCCTAGATGTGGAACCCAATGGGTCACACACAAAGAGAATTGATCATGGGTTTAATTTGATTAAACCATGTTTGCAAGTTGAACATGCTAGCACATGTTGCAAACCCTAGCATTTAGATTCGAATCGAATTCGAATCGGGTTCCGATTTGGGCTAATTTAGAACCAATTTGAGCCAAATTGGATTTGGTCTTGAAGTGGGTTCAAAGTGTTTTAATGGGGCTTGCTGTTGGGTGCCAAAAACTAGAGAACCACATGCCTAAGAGTCTCTCTCTTGGCTTGTGGATTTGAATCCATGCGCATGAGCCACATGGCGCATGGATGGAGTTGGCGCCACCTTTAGATAAGGTCTATCCTATTTTTCTCCATAACTTTTATTCTACGAATGATTTTTTTGATGACTTAGGAGGCACCTAAGAGTCCTTCTAAGTATTAAACTCCTCATAGAAAAATTAGGAGAAGTGGTAAGAATTTAAATCCATGTGCATGTGTCACATGGCGCATGGATGGGAGATGACGCCCCTTAACTTGGTCTATCCTATTTTTCTTCGTAACTTTTATTCTACGAATGTTTTTTTAGATGTCTTAGGAGGTGCCTAAGAGTCCTTCTGAATATTAAACTCATCGTAGAAGAATTAAGAGAAGAGATAAGGATTAAATCCATGCGCCACCTCTTGGAAGCGCCCCTTTGAAATTTTAAATGGGGAGATAAGTTTTAACTTATCCACGCCCCTTAATCTCTTGCGCCATTCTTCAAGTTGGCACCTTCTATCTTGGCCATTGGATGGGCTTCCTTCCAGATCCAAAGGCATGGGTTGATGGTGCCAATAAGAGAAGCTTTGTGACTTCTCATCTGAACACCGTAAGTTAAGATCGAAGAGTCCTTCTGAAATAAGGCATCTCTTCAACCCAACTTTGATGTACACATGGTATTTCTTAATTTATGGGGTGTGAGAAATAGACAAGAGGTGTGAGAAAAATTATCAGAGGGTGTGAGATGTTTTGGATTGCATCTTTACATGCAATATAAATAGGGGTGCACGCTGACGAGTCTACGGATTGAAAAATCTTCTTTCTTTCTTACAAGAGGCTCTGCTTGTCTAATTTTCTTTATTCTTTCTATCTATCCTAGATAAGGTCCTGATAAAAAATAAGAAATCTTACAAAAAGTTTAGAGAATTAGAATAAAAATTAAGGAGACAAGGGGCAAGAAAGGAAGACAAGAAAAGGTCCAACAGTGTGACAGCAAAGCCAAGAAAGGAGGTTCTGCCCAAATTGCATTTAAATTTTGATAAATCAGAATTTAATTGCAGAGTATTTTTAAATAAGTGCTAGTGGGTTGGTCGAGTCCCCGTGTGGATCAATGTTGGAGGGTGAACACGTGGGCACCTGGTGGAAACCTAGACAGATTGCTGCCGGCAACTAAGCACAAATCAGGGTTTAGCGATAAGAGGTATGTTTCTATATCTTTTATTTGATATTAATTCATATTATATGGTTTAATTTCTGATAAAGTGATCTTGGAGTTAGGTTTTATTTTTATGATTTCATAATAATTGCTTTGAAATCCATGCTTCCGCCATTGTATTAAAACCTTTCATGCTTACGGTGAGGACATCTACACTGACCCTCCTTTCTCTCAAATGATTATGCAGGAACCAATCCCGCCAAACTTCAAGCTCTCCCAATTCGAGAGCTATGATGGGACCTCAGATCCAGTTGACCACCTGGAGGCCTTCCGGATAATGATGCTGCTCCATGGTGCACCAGACGCCATCCTGTGCCGAGCTTTCCCATCCACCTTGAAGGGAGCAGCAAGAAATTGGTACTCGGCACTAAAGCCGGATACTATCTTCTTCTTTGATCAGATGAGCCACCAATTTGTTGCTCATTTCATCAGCAGCCGGCATCCCCAGAGAGGTTCGGAGTCCCTCATTAACATCAAGCAGAAGGAGGGAGAATCCATCCGAACTTACGTCAACCATTTTAACGCCACCACGTTGGAGGTCCGAAACTTGGACCAGTCAGTTGCAATGGCCGCCCTGAAGGGTGGTCTTCAAAAGAACGATCTTCTATTTTTCCTAGAAAAGAAGTATCCCAAGGACTTCGTTGATTTGTTGGCTTGGGCCGAAGGATATGCCCGAGTATAGGAAGCCTTCAAGATGAAGGATGAGGAGGCCGTGAAGGAGCGACAAGCGGGAGACTCCAGCAAGCCCGCAGCTGAAAAAAGGCCGAGGGAAGCTCGGCTACATTCTCGAACTCCCTCCAGACACAAGCACGTCGAGACTCCTCTCTGGGCTCGTAGGCAGAGAAGCCCGGACCGCAGAGTTCGGCGGGGCTCTTCCCTAGGAAGATTCCATAGCTACGCCCCTCTCAATGCATCGAAAACCCAAGTGCTGATGGAGGTCAAGAAGTAGCTGTCAAGGCCAAAAAGGATGCACACACACCCTGGGAAGTGCAACCCTAACAAGTTCTACCTCTATCATCATAACCACGGCCATGACATGGATGAGTGCATTCAGCTCTGAGACAAGATCGAGGAGCTCATCAGATGAGGTCGGCTCGATAGATTCATTCGACGTCGGCCTGAAAGTAGGGAAGATTGGCCAGGGCCCTACTACAAATGGAGCCACCAAGGAGGGAGGAGCAGCCTGAAGATCAGCCTCCAATTGGGATCATCAACTCCATCTCTGGAGGACCCCGACGGGGAGCAGACCTTCCACGACTATGGAATTCAAAAAATCTACAAATATATTACCAATAACTTTATCTTAAATAAAAGTTTCTTTCATATTTGTATATCTTTTCTTTTGGCATGAGCTCGTAATGACAGAGAGTAGCTCCTTCTGATGATCGAAACTAAGCGTGTTAGAACAGGAGGAGAACCTCGTCCTAACATAAGTAAAGTCAAAGGCCCGGTTATTTAAAGATCGGATGGGGGGAGAGGCCCTTACAACGGTCCTTATGTGCCCCCACAGTCATATTAAGAATAGGAGGAGAACCTCATCCTAACATGAGCAAAGTCGAAGGCCCGATTATTTAAAGACCGGATGGGGGGAGAGGCCCTTGCAACGGCCCTTATGTGCCCCCACAGCCATGTTAGGAATAGGAGGAGAACCTCGTCCTAACATGAGCAAAGTCGAAGGCTCGATTATTTAAAGACTAGATGAAGAGAGACGCCCTTGCAATGGCCCTTATGTGCCCCCACAGCCATGTTAAGAACAGGAGGAGAACCTCATCCTAACATGAGCAAAGTTGAAGGCCCAATTATTTAAAGACCAGATGGGGGGAGAGGCCCTTGCAATGGCCCTTATGTGCCCCCACAGCCATGTTAGGAACAGGAGGAGAACCTCATCCTAACATGAGCAAAGTCGAAGGCCTGATTATTTAAAGATCGGATGGAGAGAGAGGCCCTTGCAATGACCCTTATGTGCCCCCACAGCCATGTTAGGAATAGGAGGAGAACCTCGTCCTAACGTGAGCAAGATCGAAGGTTCGGTTATTTAGAGACTAGATGGGAGGAGAGGCCCTTGCAATGGCTCTTACGTGCCCCCACAGCCCTGTTAAAAATAAGAGGAGAACCTCATCCTAACATGAGCTGAAATTGACTATGTTGGGAACAGGAGAAGAACCTCGTCCTGACACAAATGAAGATCCGATCGTTTAAGACCGGATGAGGAGGAAAGCCTCCTCAATGGCTCCTCTACACCCCTACGATCCCATTAAGAGCAGAGGGAAAACCCTCACTCGAACATAAAAAAAAAGAGAGAGAAAAAGGAAAAGCGACGAGCCACACCAGTGATAAGGGAGAAACAAACTACATCAAAGACACAAGGAACGTCGTCTCAATGAGGAAGGAGACTCTTGTCAAAAACCCTCGTCTCTAAGAGGGAACCCAGCACTGGTAGGAGAAAATCATCTTCCTCAAGGTAACGAGAAGTTCGGGCCCCCAAGCTCTACCACCGGGAGGAAGCGTCAAACTCGAGTGGCCTCGAAAGGACCTTCGATCATGAACAAAAAAGGCAAATCAACACGGCGATGACCAGGAGTCTTCAAACAACGTCGATATCGAATAAGATAAAAGATGAAAGAAGTTTGGTAAACAACAACTCAAAGCAAAAATAAACAAGGTAATGAGTGTTGGGTATAAAATACCCCCAGCTGAAGTTTGTAAAAGGACGACCCTTCCAGGGCTTTTTTGGCTTCCGACCTTGTGTGGTGGCTTTCTGAACTCCCTCGATCGTCCGAGCTTCCATAATGCCATCCGGGCTTCTCCAATCATGAGCTTCTCCATTCATCTATCGGACTGCTCCAAACATTCTCTGAACTCCACTTTTAGTCGATTCTCTACAGTGGTCGACTATTCTCCGAACCTCTTCCAGGCTTCTCCCGGCCACGGTCTACTCCAAACTTCTACTGCAAGCGATCTACTCCGAACTTCTACTGCAAGCGGTCTACTCCGGATCTCTACTGTAAGCGAATTCCATCTGAGCTTCTACTGTAAATGAATTCCTTCCAAACTTCTATTACAGGCGGACTTCAACCGAGCTTCTTCAATAAGCAGTCTCCATCCGGACTTCTACAGTAACCAGACTCCACCCAAGTTTCTACAGCGGTCGACCGCCTTTCGAATTTCATCCAGGCTCCTACAAGAGCCGGATCCCAGTCAAACTTCTATAGCAGATGGATTCCAGATGAATTTCTACAACAAACGGGCTCCACCAGTCAGATTTCTACTATGAACTTCTTTCGAACTTCGTCAATAATAGAATTTTTCCAGCAGCGGGACTTCTACAATAAGAAGTCTCCATCCGAGCTTCCACAACAACTGATCTTTGTCCGAGCTTCTACAATAAGCGAACTTCATCCAGGCTCCTACAAGAGCTGGATCCCATCCGAAATTCTACAACAGAATTGAATCTCGGACTCCTCCAACATTCGACCTCTTACAGTGTCCCCAAGACCGCTCCAGGGACGAACCTCTACAATGCCATCCGAACTCCACTGTCGGTCGACCCTCTGTCGGATTCCTCATGGAACCAAACCTCTCCGACAGATGATCCTCAGACGAGCTTCTACATCAGGCAAATTTTCGACGAACTTCTCCAACAGAAAGTTTCCATCCGAGCTTCTACAACAGATGACTTTCGTCTGCAGCATCAGTGCCCAAGGCACCCGACAATAGTGGACTCATCAGCAACCTCAAAAATATCTGAGCCACTCCTAGATTGCTGAGACAAAGAGCCATTCCACTCCATCAGATGTCCCAGCCGAGCTTCAGCCATCAGGCCCGAACTCTCTGGCAAGTCAAGATAATAGCCACTATCCTGCTCCAATCTCTATGATGAATTTTGCATGGCTCCACCACTCTCTGGCAAGTCACGACAACGGACACCACTCTACTCTCCATAACAAACTCCACGTGGCCCTGAACGGCCCCCTGACGCCACTAATCTCCGTAACAAACTTCGCGTGGCCCTGAACAGCCCACTACTAAGCGGTTACAGACGTTGCTGTCAATCAATTACGCTCTTCGCCTAAAAAAAGGGATCCCCAGATACGTTCTTCTCTAAGCTCTAAACTCTATCTCGAAACTCTGTCAAAATCTCATTTGAGCATTTCATTTTTGTTGAAGCAGAGTACTGACTTGAGCATCGGAGGATCTTGCCAGAGCACCCCCAACTCTGGTTTAGACTTCCCTTGTAGGTCCTGACAGCGGCCGCGGTCATCTCAACTCTAGCTTCTTCGACGTCGGTGGAATTCTGCACCAATAGAATTGGCGCTAGAGGAAGGGGGTGTGTCTTCGCAATACCCTTATTCTTAAAGGAGTGCTGAACGGGACTATCTTCGATCATCTTCTCCGACATCTTCTTCTCCTTCTCCTGCCAGATCTCCCCCTGATGCCTCCCCGAAAGGCATCCACCGGCGATCTGCGGCCTTCATGGCCAGATCTCAGCGAGCTCCGCAAGCTCCGACCTCATCTCCAATTTTTTAGGCTCCTCCTCCTCTGGCAACGGCAGTTGGCATGGAGCAGTTTGACTTGCTGGTTCAGCAGATCAGGGGCATCACCGAAGCAGTGCAGGCCATGCAGCAGCAGCCACAGGCATCAGTGAGGCTAGAAAGAGCATCGTCGGAGTTTCAGAATCCGACGACTGGGTGGGTCACTTGGGCAAGTCACCCTATCTTCCCTGAAAAGGAGAAGCAGAAGGCGGAGAGCCCTCCATCTGATCATGATTCCACCCCCAGAGAGTCCTTACCTCGTTCCACCAGAAGACCCTCGAGACTCACAGTCGAGAGGACCTCCTGGATCAATGATTCCAGGAGATGAACCAATGGATCGAAAAGCTCCGCCATGCTCCCACTGCTTACGGTGAGGACATCTACACTGACCCTCTTTTCTCTCAAATGATCACACAGGAACCAATCCTGTCGAACTTCAAGCTCCCCCAATTCGAGAGCTACGATGGGACCTCGAATTTAGTTGACCACTGAAGGCCTTTCGGACAATGATGCTGCTCCATGGCACACTAGATGCCATCCTGTGCCAAGCTTTTCCATCTATCTTGAAGGGAGCAGCAAGAAATTGGTACTCGACACTGAAGTCGAGTATTATCTTCTTCTTTGATCAGATGAGCCACCAGTTCGTTGCTCATTTCGTCAGCAGCCAGCATCCTTGGAGAGGTTCGGAGTCCCTCATCAACATCAAGCAAAAGGAGGGAGAATCCATCCGAGCTTACATCGATCGTTTTAACGTCGCCATATTGGAGGTCTGAAACTTGGACCAATCGATCGTGATGGCTGCCCTAAAGGGCGGTCTCCAAAAGAATGTTCTTCTATTTTCCTGAAAAAGAAGTATCCCAGGGACTTTGCTGATTTGCTAGCTCGGGCCGAAGGATATGCCCGAGCAGAAGAAGCCTTCAAGATGAAGGATGAAGAGGCTACGAAGGAGTGGTAGGCAGGAGACTCCAGCAAGACCGCAGTTGAAAAGGGGCCGAGTGAAGCTCAACCACGTTCACGAACTCCCTCCGAACACAAGCGTGTCCAGACTCCTCCCCGGGCTCATAGGCAGAGAAGCCCGGACCACAGAGTTCGACGGGGCTCTCCCCCAGGAAGATTCCACAGCTACGCCCTTCTAAACGCATAAAAAACTCAAGTACTGATGGAGATTAGGGAGCAGCTGTCGAGGTCAGAAATGATGCACACACACCTCGAGAAGCACAATCCTAACAAGTTCTGCCTCTATCATCATGACCACGACCACGACATGGAGGAGTGCATTCAGCTCTAAGATGAGATCGAGGAGCTCATCAAATGAGGTGAGCTCGATAGATTCATTCGACGCGACCTGAAGGTAGGGAAGATCGATCGAGGGTCCTGTCGCAACCTAAAGATCAGCCTCAAATTAGGATCATCAACTCCATCTCTGGAGGACTCCGACGGGGAGCAAACCTTCTGCGGCTATGGGATTCGAAAAATTTATGAATGTATTACCAATAACTTTACCTTAAATAAAAGTTTTTTTCATATTTACATATTTTTTCTTTTGGCATAAGCTCATAACGACAGGGAGTAGCTCCTTCTGACAATCGAAACTAAGCGTGTTAGGAACAGGAGGAAAATCTCATCCTAACACGAGCAAAGTCGAAGGCCCGATTATTTAAAGACTGGATGGGGGGAGAGGCCCTTACAACATCCTTTACGTGCCCCCACAGCCATGTTAGAGTAGGAGGAGAACCTTATCCTAACATGAGCAAAGTCGAAGGTCCGATTATTTAAAGATCGGATGGGGGGAGAGGTCCTTACAACAGCCCTTATGTGCCCCCACAGTCATGTTAGGAACAGGAGGAGAACCTCATCCTAACATGAGCAAAGTTGAAGGTCCGGTTATTTAAAGACCAGATGGGGGAGAGGCCCTTACAACGGCCCTTATGTGCCCCCACAGCCATGTTAGGAACAGGAGGAGAACCTCATCCTAACATGAGCAAAGTTGAAGGCCCGATTATTTAAAGATTGGATGGGGGGAGAGGCCCTTACAATGGCTCTTATATGCCCCCACAGCATGTTAGGAACAGAAGGAGAACCTCATCCTAACATGAGCAAAGTCGAAGGCCCGGTTATCTAGAGACTGGATGAGAGGAGAGGCCCTTGCAACGGTCTTTACGTGCCCCCACAGCCCTGTTAGGAATAGGAGGAGAACCTCATCCTAATATGAGCTAAAATTGACTGTGTCGGGAATAGGAGGAGAACCTTATCTTGACACAAACGAAGACCCGATCGACCAAGACCAGACGAGGAGGAAAGCCTCCTCAATGGCTCCTCTACACTCCCACGACCCCGTTAAGAGTAGAGGGAAAACCCTCACTCGAATACAAAAAAAAATAGGGGAGAGAAAAAGGGAAAGCGACGAACTACACCGGTGATAAGGGAAAAGCAAACTACATCAAAGACTCAAGGGACCCCATCTCAATGAGGAAGAAAACCCTTGTCGATAATCTCCTGTCCCTAAAGGCGAATCAACATGGTGAGACCAGGTACCTTCAAACAGCATCGACATCGAACAAGATAAAAGACAAAAGAAGTTCGGTAAACAATAACTCAAAGCAAGAATAGATGAGGTAATGAGAAAAATTCTTTTTCATTTGATTAGTGAAGTGTACATTACAAAGCCTTTGAAGGCCAAAAAAAAAATGAGAAGAAAAGAAAAGAATACATAGAATAAAAGGTAAAGAAGCTCTAGGGAAGCTTGGCTTCTTCAGACTTCAAACTCTCGATTCCAGCCATCATCAAGGATTGCTTTAAGTTTTCGACTTCTTCTTCCAGTTCTTTCTTTCTTAACAGCATCTCCTAATGCATCTAGTGGAACCGTCGACTCTCGCCTTCTGGCTCCCGAAGCCTCTTTCTCAGAACCTCAAACTCCACCTCAGCATCCTTGATCGATTGCTACTCGTAGGCCAGTTGAATCTTCAGCCGCTGTAGTTCGGCCTTCTCCTGCCCAAGGACCATAGACAGTTCTTCCATGGTCCCCCTCAAGGAGCGGAGCTCGTCGGAGCCTTGTGCAGAGGTGGACTGGACTCTCTCAGACAACTGCCTCTGAAGGCAGGCAACTTCGTCGGTCGCCGTCTTGAGCTTCCTTCGGTAGTCCTCTACTTGCCCGCACCAACCGACTCGGTAGGCGTTGTAGTTTGCCTCAGTGTCCTGTAGCTGCTTCTGAAGGTCGAAGAATTTTTTTGACCAGTCTCGATCATGATCGGCCTGAGTTGCGAGCTAGGACAAGCTCCCTTCCAACTGGCCAATCTTCTCCAGTGCGGCCGCCAGCTCGACTTCAAGGGAATTGATCTTGAAAGCCTGAGTCCAAGATCGATCACTGGCACATTTTTGGAGTTTTTCAAGCTCCGTCACGAAGTCAGCCTTCCTCCGAGTGTAGTCCATGAGACCCTTTTTGTAGAGGTCCCGAAAGCAAGTAGCCTCCACAGTGACTTTCGAATGGCTCTTCCTCAGCTGGTGAAGTTCGTCATCCAGCTTCTTTGATTTCTTCATCAAGTGACGAACTTCTCTTTCGAGACCCCAAATCATCAACTTCAGAAGAATCTCCTGTGGTAGGGGAAGAGCTTCAGCAGGGCACTGTCGTTGGGAGACAAGAGCGCCACAACTCAAATTAGTGCAAGAAGACAAAAGAGAAGGAAAAGAATGCAGAAGAAGAAGAAGGAGCTCTCTATAAAGAAGAATCTGATTTTATTGATTAAATAGTTTTAAAGTACAGGAGAATGAAAAAAAGTGCCATAAAGAAAAAATATAAAATTAGAGGTTTCGGACCTCTGGGACAGAAGTGGAGGACCTCGACACCCCCGAAAGGTCGGTCACAGCAGCCGCGACGGTCGAAGAGGTCCCGACTGGAGGAGGACCGACAGCGGCTTTGGAAGGTCTGGCTTCATTGTCAGATGCCTCGTCTAGGAAGCCAAGGTCCAGTTCGAGAAACTTTCCAGCCACCTTCTCTTGGCAGAGCTCGAAGCCCTTGATGAAGGCATCCTGGCCGAACTGGACCTACAGATCCTCCATCTCGGAGGAGGTCTTGAACTCCTCCACTGCTCGGGCCCCTGCCTCCGAGACTAGGGACGGGATCTACGCCTTCAGCTCGGAGTCCTGCACCTTCAGTTCAGAGATCTCGGCCTCTACCTTCTTTCTTTCCTCCTCTAAGGTGGCCCTCAGTTTAGATGAGGTTTGTCCCTCCTTTTGTAGCACCTCCTGTTGACTTGCGACCTCGACGATCTTCTCTTTGAGGTGGGCGGCCTCAGCCAAGCGACCTTCCTCCACCTGGGTTGCCTTCCTCTTGGCGTTCTTCATCGCCTCGACATTGGCGGTGAGCTGGTGTCCAATCTGCAAGAGCGGCCGGAGAGTCAATATAAAGGCTAAGAGTAAACTAAGTAAAGAAGCAAGAAGAAGAAAAAAGTGAATTGTCCTACCTCGAGAAAGGATCCCAGAGAGTCCCAGACCCACTGCTCAGGATCAGCATGGACGATCCTGTGGATGACCTCGGGCAGAATGCACCCTTCGACCAGTCTCTTTATCAAATCCCTATTGTTGAAGGGATTTTCCTTCAAATCTTCCTCGGAGCCGTCAGCCCCCTCGATGGCAGCCTTGCGGCTGCGGCTCTTGCGGGCCAAGGTCTTCTTCCTCCTCCTCCTTTCGGCCCCCGATGCCCCCTCGGGACGAGCCTCTGGAGCAGAAACCTCGGTCGGAGTGCTCCGTGAAGAAGCTCGGGGGACTTCGGGCTCGACGTCAGAGGGGGCGTCGACGGCAACGGCCACCTGAGTAGGCGTGGCCGAGCTTGTCTCTTCTATCCTAGCTCTCTTCGCCGACCCCGAAGTCGCGGTGCCTTTTCTCTTGTGGATCTTAAGACCCTGGGCTAACCTTCGAGCCATGCCTATGTCCATGTCTGCAATAAAAGAAGATCGACACAGTTCAGAAAAAGAATGAGAGAAAGGAGAAGCAGCAAAATATATATATATATAGTATATATATATATATATAATAATGATAGTACCGGCAGGGCTAAGAGGGATCAGGCCGACATTGAATAAGAGTTGTTCCTTTAGAAGGTCAGAGAGAAGGGGGGCTGGATAGGCCTCGAGCTTATTGGAGGCTTCGAGGTCATCCCTTTTCAAGCTAGAAGCCCGACGGACAGAATCCCTCAGAGAGCCCCAAGGGGGTAATCCCAGCTCCAAGGTCGGGCATCGGATGTAGAAGTACCTCTCCTTCCAGTTGTGGATAGAAGAGGGGGCGCCTTTCAACAACCCCTTTCTACCGAACTGGGGGGAGAAGTACCACCAGTCCTTTGCCAAAGGGTGACACTTGAAAGTATAGAAATTCCAAAACAAAGAAAGGGTTGGCTGGACTTCGGCTAGGTGACAGAGGGAAAGAAACCCTATCAGAAATCTAAAGGAGTTCGGCACTACAGAAACTAAAGAAATGTTTAGAAAGCGGAAGAGAGCGATGACAAAAGGGGAGAGTGGAAGTCAAAGCCCGGTGTGGAAAGCTTCTTGGTATAAATAGAAGTAGCCAGGGGGAGGAGCGCTGGCTCGGCCAGTCGGCCCGGAAATCTCCAGCTCGTACTCTGGAGGAATCTCGTACTGAATCCTAATTAGTGAGAGTTTCTCCAGAGTCAGAGAGCTGGGGATGGTGTCTGATACAAAGATCGGATGAGGTTCATCTACAGAACTAAGGTTTTGGGGAGCTGGGACGGACGAACTCCTAGAACTGGTAGAGGAGGAAGTGCTGGAGGATATTTTGAATTGAGCAAAAACCCTAAAAACCTCAAAAAAATTGGGAAAAATAAGAAACGGGAAGTTCGTGGAAAACCAAACAGGTGGAATGTAATAGAAGAAAAACGAAAGAGGAACAGCAAGAGAAAAAACAAAGAGGGGAATTCTGGAACTAACCTAGGCCGGTCCAAAGGATGCAGAGATGCAGAAATGGGGACGACTCGAAGAACGCCTAAGGCCGAAAGGGATGGAACTCTCGGGGAAGAAGAAGGGCACCAACAGGACTCTCAGGCAAAGTGAATCCCTGAAAGGGGGGAGTGGGTTTAGATAGGCAATAGGGCCCGGCATAGTAATGATTGCGGATCTCCTCTAATCGACCTACACTCGCCGCGTGTCCCACTCACTATGGCAGGCGGCTGAAAGTGACTGACAGCTGATAGAGCCATTATTGTATCGTACCAAGAGCAACGCTCTAACGGGAATCTCGAAAAAACCTTTTCGGATCGCCTCGATTTGAAAAGGCTCTGGCACCAGCGCGTCAAACACCAAAATATCTGGAAACCATCAAGTGCGAAAATCAAGGGAGGCAACTTCGGCTGTGAAAATTTTTCTGTACTTTCTTCATTCGAAACCCGAACTCGAAAGTAGGGGGACTGGTGTTGGGTATAAAATACCCCCAACCGAAGTTTGTAAAAGGCCGACCCTTCCAGGATTTTTCCAGCTTCCGACCTTATGTGGTGTCTTTCTGAACTCCCTCGACCGTCCGAGCTTCCATAATGCCATCCGAGCTTCTCCAATCATGAGCTTCTCCATTCATCTACCGGACTGCTCCAAACGCTCTCTGAACTCCACTTTCAGCCGATTCTCTATAATGGTCGACTATTCTCCGAACCTCTTCCAGGCTTCTCCCGATCATGGTCTACTCTAAACTTCTACTGCAAGCAGTCTACTCCGAACTTCTATTGCAAGCGGTCTACTCTGAACTTCTACTACAAGCAGTCTACTCCGGATCTCTACTGTAAGCGAATTCCATCCGAGCTTTTACTGTAAATGAATTCCTTCCGAACATCTACTACAAGCAGACTTCAGCCGAGCTTCTTCAACAAGCGGTCCCCATCCGGACTTCTACAGTAACCAGACTCCACCCAAATTTTTACGGCAGTCGACCACCTTTCGAATTTCATCCGGGCTCCTACAAGAGTCGGATCCCAGTCGAACTTCTACAACGGATGGATTCCAGACAAATTTCTATAATGGACGGGCTCCACCAGTCGGATTTCTACTCCGAACTTCTTTCGAACTTCATCAATAATAGAATTTCTCCAGCAACGGGACTTCTACAATAAGAAGTCTCCATCCAAGCTTCCACGACAACTGGTCTTCATCCGAGCTTCTACAATAAGCGAACTTCGTCCAGGCTCCTACAAGAGCTGGACCCCGTCCGAACTTCTACAACAGAATTGAATCCCGGACTCCTCCAATGTTCGACCTCCTACAGTGTCCCCAAGATCCCTCCAGTGGATGAACCTCCACAACGCCATCCAAACTCCACTGTCGGTTGACCCTCTGTCGGATTCCTCATGGAACCAGACCTCTCCGATGGATGATCCTCAGACGAGCTTCTATATCAGGCAAATTTCTGATGGACTTCTCCAACAGAAAGTCTCCATCCAAGCTTCTACAGCAGATGTCTTCCGTCTGCAGCATTAGTGCTCAAGGCACCCGAATATAGTAGACTCATCAGCAACCTCGAAAACATCCGAGCCACTCTTAGATTGCTGAGACAGAGAGCCATTCCACTCCATCAGATGTCCCAGTCGAGCTTCAGCCGTCAGGCCCGAACTCTCTGGCAAGTCATGACAATAGCCACTACCCTGCTCCACTCTCTGTGATGGATTTCGCATGGCTCCACCACTCTCTGACAAGTTGCGACAATGGACACCACTCTACTCTCCATAACAAACTCCACATGGCCCTGAACGGCCCCCTGATGCCACTACTCTCCGTAACAAACTCCGTATGGCCCTGAACAGCCCACTACCAGGCGGTTACAGACATCGCTGTCAATCAGTTATGCTCTCCATCTATAAAAAGGGACCCCCAGATATATTTTTCTCTAAGCTCTAAACTCTATCTTGAAACTCTGCCAAAATCTTATTTGAGTGCTCCATTTCTGTTGAAGTAGAGTACTGACTTGAGCGTCGGAGGATCTTGCCGGAGCACCTCCAACTCTGATTTAGACTTCCCTTACAGGTCTCGACGGCGGCCGCGGTCATCTCAACTCCAGCTTCTCCGGCATCGGTGGAATTCTGTACTAACAATGAGAAAATTCCTTTTCATTTCATTAGTAAAGTGTGCATTACAAAGCCTTTGAAGGCCAAAAAAAAAAATGACAAGAAAAGAATGGAATACATGGAAGAATAAAAAGTAAAAGAAACTCTAAGGAAGCTCGGCTTCTTCCAACTTTGAACTCTTGGTTCCAGTCATCATTAGGGATTGCTTTAAATTTTCAACTTCTTCTTTCAGTTCTTTCTTTCTTAACAGCATCTCCCGATACATTTGGTGGAACCGCCGACTCTCATCCTCTGACTCCCGAAGCCTCTTCCTCAGAACTTCGGACTCCACCTCGGCATCCTTGACTGCCTGCTGCTCGTAGGCTAGCTGAATCTTCAGCCACTGTAGTTCGGCCTTCTCCTGCCCAAGGGCCACAGACAGTTCTTCCATGGTCCCCCTCAAGGAGCGGAGCTCGTCGGAGCCTTGTGCAGAGATGGCCTGGACTCTTTCAGATAACTGCCTCTGAAGGTGGGCAACCTCGTCGGTCACCGTCTTGAGCTTCTTTCGATAGTCATCTACTTGCTCGCACCAGCCAACTCAGTAGGTGTTGTAGTTTGCCTCGGCATCCTGCAGCTACTTCTGAAGGTCAGAGAATTTCTTTGACCAGTCTTTGTCACGGTCGGACTGAGTTGTGAGCCAGGACGAGCTTCCTTCCAACTGGCCGATCTTCTCCCGTGTAGCTGCCAGCTCGACCTCAAGGGAGCTGATCTTGGAAGTCTGAGTCCAAGATCGATTGCTGACACATTTTCAGAGTTCCTCAAGCTCCTTCACGAAGTCAGCCTTCCTCCAGGTGTAGTCCATGAAGCCCTTTTTATGGAGGTCCCGAAAGCGAGCAGCTTTCGTAGTGCCCTCCGAATGGCTCTTCCTCAGCTGGTGAAGTTCATCATCCAGCTTCTTTGATTTCTTCATCAGGTGATGAACTTTTTCTTTGAGGTCCCGGACCATCGAATTTAGAGGAATCCCCTGTGGTAGGGGAAGAGCTTCGACGGGGCACTGTCGTTGGAAGATAAGAGCGCCACAACACAAATCAGTGCCAGAAAATAAAAGAGAAGAAAAAGAATGTAGAGTAAAAAAGAGGAGCCCTCTATAAAGAAGAATCCGATTTCGTTGATTAAATAGTTCTTAAGTACAAGAGAACGAGGAAAAGTTGCAACAAAAAAAAAAGAGAGAATACAAAATTAGAGGTTTCAGACCTCTAGGACAGAAGTGGGGGAACTCGACACCCTCGGAAGGTCAGTCGCGACAGCCGTAGCAGTCGAGAAAGTCTCAGCTAGAGGAAGACTGACAGCAACTTCAGACGGCCCAGCTTCGTCATCGGATGCCTCATCTAAGAAGTCGAGGTCCAGCTCAAAAAACTTCCCGACCACCTTCTCTTGACAAAGTTCGAAGCCCTTGATGAAGGTGGCCTGACCGAACTTGACCTTCAGATCCCTCATCTCGGAGGAGGTTTTGAACTCCTCCACTGCCCGGACCATTACCTCCAAGATCAGGGTTGGGATCTGCGCCTTCAACTCGGAGACCTCAGCCTCTGCTTTCTTTCTTTCCTCCTCCAAGGTGGCCCTCAAGTCTGCCGAGGTCTGCCACTCCTTCTGTAGCACCTCTTGGAGACTTGCGACCTCGGTGATTTTCTCCTTGAGGCGGGCGGCCTCGACCAGGCGACCTTCCTTCATCTGGGCAGCCTCCTTCCTAGCATTGTTCATCGCCTCGATGATGGCGATGAGCTGGTGTCCAATCTACAAGAGCGGCCAGGGAGTCAATATAAAAGCTGAGGAATAAGCTAAGCAAAGAGATGAGAAGAAGAAAGGAGTAAATTGACCTACCTCGAGAAAGGATCCCAGAGAGTTCCAGACCTGCTGCTCAGGATCGACGTGAATGGTCCTGTGGATGACCTCGAGCAGGATGCACCCGTCGACCAATCTCTTTGTTAGATCCCTATTGTTGAAGGGATTTTTCTCTGGATCTTCTTTAGAGCCATCGGCCTCCTCGATGGCAACCCTGTTGTTGCGGCTCTTGTGGGCCAATATCTTCTTTCTTCTTCTCCGTTCGGCTCCCAGTGCCTCATCGGGCCGGGCCTCTGAAGCAGGAACCTCGGTCAGGGGGCTCCTTGAAGAGGCCCTGGGGACTGCGAGCTCGATGTTGGAGGGAGAGTCGATGGCAATGGCTGCTTGGGCAGGCACGACTGAGCTAGTCTCTTCTGCCCTTGCCCTCTTCACCACCCCCGAGGATGCTGCGCCTTTCCTTTTGTGGGTCTTGAGACCCTGGGCTAGCATTCGAGCTGTGTCAGCATCCATATCTGTAGTGAATGAGGATCGACATAGCTTAACAAAAGAACAAGAAGAAGGGGGAAGCAAAAAAAAAAAAAAATACCGACAGGGTTGAGAGGGCTTAGGCTGACATTAAACAAGAGTTGTTCCTTCAGGAGGTTGGAGAGAAGAGGGGCTGAATAAGCCTCGAGTTTATTAGAGGCTTCAAGGTCATCCTGTCCCAGGCTAGAAGCCCGACGGACGGAATCCCTCAAGGAGCCCTAGGGGGCAACCCCAGCTCCAAGGACGGGCATCGGACGTAGAAGTACCTCTCCTTCTAGTTGTGGATAGAAGAAGGGGCACCTTTCAGCAACCCCTTTCTACCGAATTAAGGGGAGAAGTACCACTAGTCCTTTGTCGAGGGATGATGCTTGAAGATATAAAATTTCTAAACAAAGAAAGAGTCGGCCGAACTTTAGCTAAACTACAGAGGGAAAGAAATTCTATCAGAAACCTAAAGGAGTTCGGCGCTACAAAAATTAAAGAAATGTTTAAGAAGCAGAAGAGAGCAATAACAAAAGGTGGAAGCGGAAGTCGAAGCCCGACACAAAAAGCTTCTTGGTATAAATAGGGGGGAGGAGCGCTAGCCCGACCAGTCGGCCCGAGAAGCTTCAGCTCGTACTCTGAAGGAACTCCGTACTGAATCTTAATCAATGAGAGTTCCTCCGGAGTCAGAGAGCTGGGAATGGTGTCTAATACAAAGACCGGACAAGGTTCATCTACAGAACTAAGATTTTGGAAGGTTGGAATGGACGAACTCCTAGAACTGCTAGAGGAGGAAGTGCTAGAGGATATTTTGAATCAAGTGAAAACCCTAAAAACCCCAAAAAAATTGGAAAAAATAAGAAATGGGATGTTTGTGGAAAACCGAACAGATGGAATGTAAAAGAAGAAAAATGGAAGAAGAACAACAAGGGAAAAAAAAAGAGAGGAGTTCTAGAACTAACCTAGGCTGGTCCGAAGGATGTAGAGATGCAGAGATGGGGACGACTCGAAGAATGCCTAAGACCGAAAAGGACACTGGGAAGAACGAAACTCTCAGGAAGGAGGGACCAAAGAAACTTTCAGGTAAAGTGAGACCCCTGAAAGAGGGAGGCAGGTTTAAATAGGCGACGAGGTTCGGTGGAATAATGATCACAGATCTCCTCTGACCGATCTACAACTGCCACGTGTCCCACTCATCATGGCAGGCAGCTGAAAATGGCCGACAACTGATAGAACCAATATTGCACCGTACCTAGAGCAATGCTCCAGCGGAAATCTTGAAAAAATCTTTTTGGATCGCCTCGATTTGAAAAGGCTCCAGCACCAGCGCACCAAGCACCAAAATATCTGGAAACAATCGAGTATGAAAATCGAGGGAGGCAACTTCGGCTATGAAAATTTTTCTGTACTTCCTTCATTCGAAACCCAAATTCGAAAGTAGGGGGACTGGTGTTGGGTATAAAATACCCCCAGTCGAAGTTCGTAAAAGGCCGACCCTTCCAGGGCTCTTCCGGCTTCCGACTTTGTGTGGTGTCTTTCTGAACTCCCTTGACCGTCCGAGCTCCCATAATACCATCCGAACTTCTCCGATAATGAGCTCCTCCATTCATCTACTGGACTACTCCAAACACTTTTCGAGCTTCTCCAACAGCAGGATGCCTACAGTAACCAGACTCCATCCAAGTTTCTACGGCAGTCGACCGCCTTCCGGACTTCATCCGAGCTCTTACAAGAGCCGGATCCCAGCCAAACTTCTACTACGGATGGATTCCAGATGAATTTCTATGACGGACGAGCTTCACAAGCTAGATTTCTGTTCCAAACTTCTTCTGAACTTCATCAATGATCGAGCTTCTCCAGCAGTGGGACTTCTATAATAAGAAGTCTCCATCCAAGCTTCCCTGACAACTCATCTTCGTCCGAGCTTCTACAATAAGCGGCCTCCTTTCAGACTCCTACAAAAAATCAGACTCCATCCGAACTTCTATAGCAAAATTGAATCCCAGACTCCTCCAATGTTTGACCTTCCACAGTGTCCTCAAGACTCCTCCAGCGGACAAACCTCCACAATGCCATCTGAACTCCACTGTCGGACAATCCCCTATCGGATTTCTCATGAAACTGGACCTCTCCGATGAGCAATCTTCAGATGAGCTTCCACATCAAGCAAATCCCAGATGGACTTCTCTAGCAATCAGACTTCTACCAGACTTCACCAATAGAAAGTCCCCATCCAAGCTTCTACAGCAGATGACTCCCACCTATAGCATCAGTGCCCAAGGCATCCGACAACAGTAGACTCGTCAGCAACCTCGAAAACATCTGAGCTTCTCCTGGATTGCTAAGATAGAGAGCCATTCCGCTCCATCAAACATCTCGATCGAGCTTTAGCCGTCAGGTCTGAACTCCCTGGTAAGTCACGACAATGGCCACTACCCTACTCTACTCTCTGTAATGGATTCCATGTGGCTCCACCACTCTCTGGCAAGTCGCGATAATGGACACCACTCCACTCTCCATAACAAACTCCGTTTGGCCACTACTCTCTGTAACAAACTCTGTTTGGCCCCGAACGGCCCACTACCAGGCAGTTACAGACGTCGCTGTCAATCAGTTACGCTCTCCATCTATAAAAAGGGACCCCAGATACGTTCTTCTCTAAGCTCTAAACTCTATCCCAAAACTCTGCTAAAATTCTATTTGAGTGCTCCATTTCTGTTGAGGTAGAGTGCTGACTTGAGTATCGGAGGGTCTTATCGGAGCACCCCCTACTCCGGTTTAGACTTTCTTTGCAGGTCCCGACGGTGGATGCGATCCCCTCGACTCCAGCTTCTCCAGCATCGACAAAATTCTGCACCAACAATTTATATATTATATATAATTAAAATTTTATGTTAGACATTAAATCTGATTTAAATCTATTTTAATAAAATTTTTGATCTAATTTTGATTGGATTAGATGAACCTAATCAATGGTTGATTGAGGTTGTTATAAATTTATTATAATAAAATTTTATTATTACTAAATTTTTATTGAAATGATAAAATAATTTAAAATCTATTTTAAATTTATTTTAATAAAACTTTAATATTTTTATTTTAATTATGAAGTGGAAGTTATTTTAGATCTGAATTGGATCCATTTTGATGGATATTTAGATATGAATTTAAACGAAATTTAGCACTACATGAAAATAGATTTAACCAAAAATTTAATCTTTATGCATTCATATTTGCATCTAATTAATTTTTTTTATTTGATATCAAATCTGAAATTGATATTTTATAATCATCATAAGATGTATTTTAGATCTGATATGATGTATATGATGCATCAAATCTAACTAGATTAGACGAAGAACATGATTGATAAGATCAAGGGTATATTCATGACATAAACTATTTTGTCAAAATTATATGTTGATGTGATTACATATGAAATTAGATTTTAGATCTTAGTAGTCTAGTACTCAGATTGAAGAGATCATCAGATCATCCAATCGAAGAGATTAATCTCTCTCTTGTCCATTCGACGGATTCTCTTATGATGTGTATGGGTGTCATTATGATCTGAATTTATGAAAAAAAATGAATAGATTCTTATGAATTATTTTGATTATAAATATATTTAAATTAGATCTAAAATAATTTATGATTCATTACAATAAGATAAATTTAGATATAAAATTATTTTAGAGTCTAAATAGTATGTTATATAAGATGTAATCGGTATTGATCTAAAAGTTGTTATGATGCATGTGATGTATATATAAAATTTAGATCATATCTATGCATATTTAATTGTTAAATATTTTATAAAAATCTATTTTTATGAATTGAAACATATGGTATGCTTCATCTGAATTAGGTTTAAATCATCTAGATTTGAGAATTGAAGATCATTAAGATACCACATAAAATGATGGGCAAAGAATTAGCATGAATCAGGTCCTTCTAATGGGTTAAACCTTGGGTTAGAAATAAATATGGATCAAATAAAAAAATTGGTTAAATCTAATCAAGTATTGAATTAGATTAGGTTAGAATTTTTCTAGATCAACCACAATAGTTGAAGTTTGATCAAGTCCATATTTTTGACCTTAATAAATGGACCATGATCATAGCTCTATGGTTGAGCCCAAATCTTCTGGTGGATCAAATCAAAATTAATTAACCAGTTGGTGTCTAAGATAAGTTTGATAGATTCGATCAAGTAGTTTTTAATTGGAAGCTACTCACCTAGAGTTAACAGCATATCCCTCTCACTGTTCTCACTTACCTGGCCGACATGATAGATTATATTTTGATTAGGTCACTAGTTGATTCGAGCTGACCTATGCTATCAAGGTTAATCAATATGACTGATTTATGTATCTTTAGACCAGCTTGTGTCTAATCCTTTACAGGACTTGATGAAGTCAGTGGGAGGATTTATAACTTGTAGGATGTTGGTGCAGAATTCTGCCGATGCCAGAGAAGCTGGAGTCGAGGGGATCACGACCACCGTCGGGACCTGCAAGGAAAGTCTAAACTGGAGTTGGGGGTGCTCCGACAAGACCCTCCGACGCTCAAGTCAGTACTCTGCCTCAACAAAAATGGAGCACTCGAATGAGATTTTAGTAGAGTTTAGAGATAGTACTTAGAGCTTAGAGGAGAACGTATCTGGGGGGTCTCTTTTATAGACGGAAGAGCGTAACCGATTGACAGCGATGTTTGTAACTACCTGATAGTGGGCCGTTCGGAGCCACGTAGAGTTTGTTATAGAGAGTGGAGTAGTGTCCGTTGTCGCGACTTATTGGAGAGTGGTGGGGCCACGTGGAGTTTGTTACAGAGAGTGGAGTGGTGTCCGTTATCGCGACTTATCAGAGAGTAGTGGGGCCACGTGGAGTTTGTTACAGAGAGTGGAGGGGTGTCCGTTGTTGCGACTTGCCAGAGAGTTCGGGCCAGATGGTTGAAGCTCAGTTGGGATGTCTGGTGGAGCGGAATAGCTCTCTGTCTTAGCAATTTAAGAGAAGCTCGAATGTTTTCGAGGTTGCTGACGGGTTAACTGTTGTTGGGAGCCTTAGGCATTGATGATGCAAACGGAAGTCATTTACTGTAGAAACTCGGATGAAAACTTTTTGTTGGAGAAATCTGGCTAGAGTCTGATTGCTAGAGAAGTCCATCTGAGATTTGTCTGATGTAGAAGCTTGTCTGAAGACTATCCACTGGAGAGGTCCGGTTGCATGAGGAATCTGGCAGAAAGTCGGTTGATAGCGAAATTCGGAAGGCACTATAGAAGGTTGACCGATAGAAGAGTCCGGAAGGCATTATGGAAGCTCGTCCGCTGGAGGAGTCTGGAGGACACTGTGAAAGGTCGACCGCTGGAGAGGTCCAAAGAGAATTTGTCCGTTGGAGGGTCTGGTTGGCACTGTTGAAGTTCGGTTGGTGTTGAGAGGTACGAAAGACACAGGAGACAGTCGATCACTGTAGAAATCTGACTGCTGGAGCCCGTCCGTCGTAGAAGTTCGTCTGGAATCCATCCGCTGTAGAAGTTCAGACGAAGTCTAATTCTTGTAGGAGTCTGGAAGGAGGTCATTTACTGTAGAAGCTTGGATGAAGATCGGTTGCCGTGGAAGTCTGGATGGAGATTGCTTATTGTAGAAGCTCGGATGAAGATCGATTATCGTGGAAGCCTGGATGGAGACTGCTTATTGTAGAAGCTCGAACGAAGATTGGTTGTTATGGAAGTCCATATGGAGATCGCTTATTGTAGAAGCTCGGACAAAGATCGATTGCCATGGAAGCCCGGATGGAGATAGCTTATTGTAGAAGCTCGGACGAAATTTGGAAGGCAGTCGACCAATGTAGAAACTTAGATGGAGTCTGGTTACTGTAGACGTCCTACTGCTGGGTAAGCCCAGACATTGACGAAGTTCGGAAGAAGCTTGGAGTAAAGTCGATCGTGACAGGAGGAAGTCTGGAAGAGATTCAGAGAGTAATCAATTACCATAGAAAATCGGCTGATAGTGAAGCCCAGAGAGTATTTGGAGAAGTCCGATAGATGACTGAAGGAGTTCATCATCAAAAAAGTTTGGAGGCTATGATAGGAGTTCGTCCATTGGAGGAATCCAGAGGACACTGTGGAAGGTCAACTGCTGGAGGAGTCCGGATGGAACTGTGGAAGCTCAGATGGCTGGGGGAGTTCAGAAAGATGCCGCACAAAGTTGGAAGCCAGAAGAGTCCTGGGAGGGTTGGCCTCTTACGAACTTTGGTTGGGGTTATTTTATACCAAACACCAGTTCTTCTACTTTCAAGTTTGGGTTTCGAATGAAGGAAGTACAGAGAAATTTTCACAGCCGAAGTTTTCCCCCTTTGATTTTCGTACTTGATTATTTCTAGATATCTTGGCATTTGACACATCGGTGCTAGGGTCTTTTCAAATCGAGATGACCCGAAAAGATTTTTTTAGAATTTTTGCTGGAGCGTCGCCCCAGGTACGGTGCAATAATGATTCTGTCAGTCGTCAGCCATCTGCCATGACGAGTGAGACATGCGGCGGTTGTAGGTCGGCTAAAGGAGATCTGCAATCATTATTGCGTCAGACCCTGAGGTCTATTTAAACCCGTCCCCCTCCTTCAGGGGTTCCATCTTACCTGAGATTTTTCTTCGATCCCCTCTTCTTCCCCGAGAGCTTTGTCTTCTTCCAGTATCCCTCTCAGTCTTGGGCACCCTTCATGTCAACCTCCATCGCCTTCGCTACCCTCCTGCACCTCTCGAACCAGTCTAGGTTAGTTTCGGAACCCTTCTTTTTCTTGCTGTTCTTCTATTTTTCCTCCTCTGCATTCTGTCCGTTCGATTTCTCCGTGAGTGCCCTGTTTCCTATTTTTCCCAATTTTTTTTGGGATTTTTTAGGATTTTCATTTGATTCAAAATATCCTCCAACACTTTCTTCTCTAGCAGTTCTAGAAGTTCATCAGCTCTAGCCCCCCAAAATCCTAGTACTGTAGATGAATCCGCACTTTGGATCGAACCTCGTCCGATCTTCGTACCAGACACCATTCCCAGCTCTTTGATCTCGGACAAACTCTCGCTGATTAAGATTCAGTACGGGGTTCCTTCGGAGTACGAGCTTGAGCTTCCCGGGCCAACTGGTCGGGCTAGCGCCCCTCCCCCTGGCCACTTTTGCTTATACCAGGAAGCCTTCCGCATCGGGCTTCGACTTCCACTTCCATCTTTTGTTATTGCTCTTTTTCACTCTTTGAACATTTTTCTAGTTTCGGTAGCGCTGAACTCCTTTAGGTTTCTGATAGGATTTCTTTTCCTCTATCATTTAGCTGAAGTTCGGCCAACTCTTTCTTTATTTAGAAATTTTTATACCTTTAAGCATCACCCCTCGACAAAGGACTGGTGGTACTTCTTCCCCCAGTTCGGTAGAAAGGGGTTGCTGAAAGGTGCCCCCTCTTCTATCCACAACTGAAAAGAGAGGTACTTCTACGTCCGATGCCCGACCCTGAGGCTGGGGTTGCTCCCCTGGGGCTCCCTGAGGGACTTCGTCCGTCGGGCTTCTAGCCTGGGGAAGGACGACCTTGAAGCCTCCAATAAACTTAAGACTTATCTAGCTCCTCTCCTCTCCGACCTTCTGAAGGAGCAACTTTTATTTAATGTCGACCTGAGCCCTCTCAACCCTGTCGGTATTTTTTTTTCTTTCTCAAGTCATTCACTGCTTCCTCTTTTCTCTTATTCTATTTCTAAGCTGTGCCAATCTTTTTTCATTACAGATATGGATGCAGATGCAGCTTGGATACTAGCCAAGGGTCTTAAGGCCCACAAGAGGAAAGGCACCATAACTTTTGGGTCGGCGAAGAAGGCGAGGGTAGAGGAGACAAGCTCGACCGTGCCTGCCCAGCAGCTATTGCCGTTGATGCCCCCTCCGACATCGAGCCCACAGTCCCCCGAGCTTCTTCAAGAAGCCCTCCGATCGAGGTTTCTACTCCAGAGTCTCATCCCGAGGAGGCGTCAGGGGCCGAAAGGAGGAGAAGGAAGAAGATGGTGGCCTGCAAGATCCGCAGCAGCAGGGCTGCCATCGAGGGGTCCAATGGCTCCGAAGAGGATCAGGGGAGAATCCCTTCAACAACAGAAATTTAATAAAAAGGTTGGTCGATGGGTGCATTTTGCTCGAGATCGTCCATGCCAATCTTGAACAGCAGGTTTGAGACTCTCTGGGGTCCTTTCTCGAGGTAGGCCGGTTTACTTTTTTTTTCCTTTCGCTTCTTCACTTAGTGCATTCCTTAGCTTTCATATTGACTTCCTGGCCACTCTTGCAGATTGGACACCAATTCATCACCAACATCGAGGTGATGAACAATGCAAAGAAGGAAGCAGCCCAGGCGGAGGAAGGTCTGTGGGAATTTCAGTGCAGGGGTAAAATAGTAATTTTAAATTTTTTTCAAAATTATAATTTCACAGCAAAAATTATTAATTAATCTAATTAATTAACATGTATTAACTCTACACAAGGATCTAAATATGATATATATAGCATATATTTAAATTTGAAATCTCGAATTCTCAAGAGTAAACATTTTACTATTATGTGTTCAGAACACATTACCTTCGTGCAGGTATTCCATTGCTGCAGTCTAATCACCGTTGGAAAATTTTGATCATTATAATACAACCACACAGTATGTCTAGCCTCTGTGGATCGTCCACACGAAGCTCTTGATCTGATCGGCTCCTCACGAATGCTAGTTCATTGCAGAACCCTTTCGATGGCCGATGCTGATCGAACTCCTTCGATCTTGATCTATCGACTCCTTGAATGCTCTAGATCATCAGCAGATGTACTTGAGAGATTGATGAAGCTCTCTCTAATGTTTGGTGGGCTCACGACACTCGTAGCTCACCTTCTCACTTCTCAAATCCTAGGCAGAAATCCTAGGGTACACCAAGAAAAATCTTGCACCCACTCTCTCTTTTCTTTTCTCTTCTTTTCTTTTCTTTTCTCATGTAGAGGGTCTATCTGATGCCCCCTTTTCTCTCTCAGATCAGATATCGCATGCCCCACCTTCTCATTTTTTTAAAAAAAGTGCAAGATGTGTCTTCACAGTATTTTTATAGCGTGAGAGGATAAAGCTAGGTGGTTGCTCACTTGAATTCAAATCGAATTTGAATTCAAATGCCAACCAACCAATCTTTATCCACTCTTGGCTGAGAAGAGAGGGGTGTGGGCTTCTTTGTGCATGGAGAGTTTTCACGAGAAACCTTTTCTCATGTAGAATAAGTGGCGCACAAAAGAAAGGGGTGGCGCATGGGATTTGTTGCCCATTCAAATTCAAACATCCTTTGAATTTGAATGGCCAACCAACCTTATCATTATCCACCCAAATGGTGCACAAAGAAGGGGTGTGGGAAGGCTTCTGTGTGGGAGAAAATTCACGAGAACTTGTTTCTCGTGAATTCAAATAGGCACAAGTGAGTGAGGTGGCGCAGGGAGATAAATCAAAGGTGGTTTCAAACCTAATTGAACCAACCCTATTAAAATAGGTTAGGCACAATTAGACTAAATTAAATCAATACAATTAGGCTTAATTAAGCTCAATAAAATCTTAATCAAATCAAAAATTGACTAAGCCCTACCCCTGATCAAATCAGGGACCAAACCACCTCGACGATTAGGTCAACTCTTAACCTAATCGGTCAAACCCAACTGAATCCAATTAAATTGGACTTGATCCAAAAATAATTACTCAATCAAATTGAGTTAATTAGTGATCAAATCACAAATTAAACCTCTCATAAATACTGAGTCCAGATCCAATGGGCAATCGGACATCAAAGTCCATCGATATGAAACCTTGATCGAAGAGTCCCAAACCAGTGGGACTCTTGACCCCGGTACCCAAAATATATGGAACTCATGATCAGAGAATCTTGATTCTCAATCATAGAGTCCTCAAGTATAAGGACTCTTGGTCGAAGAGTACCAGCTCAATGGGACTCTTCACCAGCCATCAGATCAGATAGGAATCTCTAATTTATGTGACCCCGCAGGTTCGAACCTAAGCCGGTAGCACAGGAACCAATTCCTATACTAATCGAAGTGACCATCTAGCAATGGTATCCGACGTCCGGATAGGTCCAATAGTCACAATCACAACACTCAGAATCTATGTGAATATGGTTACCATATAATTCATCCCTTTTGACCCCTGTGTATAGGACGACTCAGGGTTAAACTGTCAATCCTGATTAGATTATCCGAATCATGCTCAACTCAAACAATCCTGTGACTCCTGACTAGGACTACTCAGGCCAAGATTTTGCTAAATTGAAACACGACTGTACACAGCTCTAGAACTGGAGTGGTCAATCCCATCTTGACACACGCACCGACAAGTCAAGTACTTGACTACATCCAGCAGCCTTCCGTCACTGAATTAGAAATTCAGATAGTCTAGTACCTAAGTACAGTGAGTTGCTTGCAAGTCACCGTGGTGGTCTCAGGTCGGAGGGACAGTTATATCCATATCCCATCAGAGCAAATCTTGACAGCAGAAAAAACTCCAGTGTCGGTCACGTTCAGTGCAGATGTACCCTTACATCTCACCTGTATGCCATACCAGTGTCTCCACACTCCTTGGTTAAGAGGACAACCAACCCATATGGCACACAATGACCTATGCTTGATAAACATTATCGTCCTTGGTAACAATGTATCATTTGGTCGCGAAAAGGTTTAAGGACTAAATGACAAATCTCCTTTATCGAGTCTAAATAGTCTAAGGACTTTACCACAACACAGGAGTACATTAGAAGATGAAACAATTTGTGATGAAAAATACCAAAATAACTTTTATTTATTTATAATTCATATACTAATATAGAAAAGAGCACAACCATCAATAGGCTGACGATTGGCTTTGGGATACTATTCTCAACAATCTCCCACTTGGCCTAAAGCCAATCAGTGCAGTATCTAATACCCATCTTCGACTTGAAGTCATCGAACTCCTTCACCGCAATGGCTTTAGTGAATGGATCGGTCAGGTTCTCCTTTTCGTCGATCTTCGGAAGGTCGACGTCACCTCAATCCATCATTTTTCGGATGAGATGGTAGCGGCGCAGAATATGCTTCATCTGCTGGTGTGTCTTCGGTTCCTTCGCCAGATCAATGGTTCTAGAGCTGTCACAGTAGAGCAGAACTGGACCAATAAGGGAGGGTGCTACTCCGAGCTCGATGATGAATTTTCTCAGTCACACCACTTCTTTGGCAGCATCTGATGCAGTGACATACTCTGCCTCACAAACTGAATCAGCCACAGTGTGCTGCTTGAAACTCTTCCAGCAGACAGCCTCTCTATTAAGGGTAAAAATAAATCTTGACACACTCTTGCTGTCATCATGATCAGACTGGAAATTGGAGTCTCTAAACCCCATAAGTTTCAAGTTCGATTCACCATAAACAAGCCACCGGTCCTTAGTATTTCTCAAATACTTCAAGATGGTTTTAACAACTTTCCAGTGATTCTCTTCTGGATCAAATTGGTATCTACTCACTACCCCTAGTGAGTATGCCAAATCTGGTCGTGTACATGTCATGGAGTACATGATAGATCCCACTGCCGAAGCATATAAAATTCTACCCATACGCTCTCTCTCTTGAGGTGTTGTCGGACAATCCCTCTTCGAGAGAGAAATTTCATGGCCTATCGGTAGATAGCCTTTCTTGGAATTTTTCATACTAAACCTCTTCAGCATAGTATCAATGTACGTAGACTGGGATAAGCCAAGCAACCTTTTAGATCTATCCCTATAGATCCTCATCCCTAGGATGTAGAAAGCTTCTCCCAGATCCTTCATGGAGAACTATGAGGACAGCTAAATATTTATTCCCTGTAATGCAGGGACATTATTCCTGATTAAGAGAATGTCATCTACATACAATACAAGAAATACCACTACTGGACCATTAGCCCACTTATAAATGCAGGCTCTTCTCCATTCTTAACGAAGCCATACGTTTTGATCGTCTTATCAAAACGTATGTTCCAACTCCGGGATGCCTGCTTAAGTCCATAAATGGACCTCTATAGCCTGCACACCTTAGACTCATCTATGGATGTGAACTCTTCATGTTGTATCATATACACCTCTTCGTCCAGCTCTCCATTTAAGAAAGTTGTCTTCATATCCATCTGCCAGATTTCATAGTCCAGATGGATAGCTATCGCAAGCATAATTCGAATGAATTTGAGCATTGTCATAGGAGAAAACATCTCGTCATAGTCTATATCATAATGTTGATGATATTTCTTGGCAACCAGATGGGCTTTATAGGTCTCCACCTTTTCGTCTATGCCCCTCTTCTTCTTGAAGACCCACTTAAACCCTTTGAGTTTTACTCCTTCGGGTGGGTCAACCAATGTCCACACATTGTTGACCTTCATAGACTTCATTTCGGATTTCATGGCCTCTAGCCATTTTTCAGAGTCAGATCTCTATATTGCATCCATGTAGGTGATCGAATCCTCATTGTTTTCATCAAGTTCGACAGGATCGCCATCTCGGACCAAGAAACCATAGTATCTATCCGGTTGATGTGGTACTCTACTAGACTGCCTTAAGAGTGCAGGAACAATGGGCTCCAGATCTGATCTAACCAAATTCGGTTCAAGTTCAGCAACTTGTGTCGGTTTTTCCACCTGTCGAACTTCCTCAAGTTCGACCTTAGAGGCAACAGTCCCTTCACCAAGGAACTCCTTTTCCAAAAAGATTGCCTTAAGGCTGACAAACACCTTTTGCTCATCAGCTAGGTAAAAATAATACCCTTTGGTCTCTTTTGGGTATCCTATGAAATAACACTTGTCAGACCTAGGTCCAAGCTTGTCCGTAATTAAATGTTTAACATAAGCCAGACACCCCCAAACCCTAAGGTGCGAGAGTATTGGCTTACGTTCTATCCATATCTCATAAGGCATTTTGGTTACAGACTTACTCGAAACCCTATTTAGAAGGTAACAAGCTGATTCGAGTGCATCTCCCCAGAGGGAGATCAACAGACTAGCAAACCCCATCATGGATCGAACCATGTTCAACAAGATCCGATTCCTTCTTTCAGACACACCATTATGCTGTGGTGTTCCAGGAGGAGTCCACTAAGAGAGAATCTCATTCTCCCCAAGATATGTCAGAAACTCATTGAAAAGGTATTCACCTCCTCGATCAGATCGAAGAGTTTTAATACACTTCTTAATTTATTTTTCTACCTCATTTTGGAATAGTTTGAACATTTCAAATGACTCTGACTTATGTTTCATTAAGTAGATATACCCATACCTCGATAGGTCGTCTGTGAAGGTTATGAAGTAGAAATATCCACCTCTTGCACTTGAGCTCATGGGTCCACATACATCAGAATGCACCAGACCCAAGAGTTCACTGGCTCACTCACCTTTTCTAGTAAAAAGTGACTTGGTCATCTTCCCAAGAAGACAGGACTCACAGGTTGGAAGTGATTCACAATCACCAACTTCAAGAATTCCTTCTTGAGCCAACCTGTTTATCCTGTTCTTATTGATATGACCTAGCCTACAGTGCCAAAGGTAGACTTCTGACATATCATCCATTCTAAGGTGTTTATCGGAGGTTTGAACCACATTAACAGGCTGTGATAGTAAGTAAATTCTATTATTTACTTGTCCAACAAACATTGTAACACCATTCAAAATGATATTGCAAATGTTTCCTTTTATTAAAAATTTATAACTGTACATCACCGAAAGGCCTACAGAAATAATATTTAATAAAAAGCTTGGACAATAGTGACATTCACCTAGAATTATATTATGAGAGTTGATTACAAGGTTTATGATTTCTAAAGTTAGAACTGGATCTTTGCTTCCATCTCCAACGTTCAGGAACCTCTCGCCTTCATCAAATCTCCTACTGACCTGCAGACCCTGCATCGAATTACAGATATGATAAGGGCTTCCGATATCTAATACCCAGACAGTAGTATCACAAATAAAAAAAGTTGCAAGGTATTATCATATAATTACCTTGCTTCTTCTTCGGCCTGTTCGGGTTCAGGGAGGCAATGTATAGAGGACAGTTCCTCTTCCAGTGCCACTGCTTCTTGCAAAAGAAGCACTTCGTCTGGCTCTAATCTAGCTTGCGCTTCATGATCTGACCCTGTGCAGACGTCCCAGCATGCGGCCGCACCTTCTTATTCTTCTTCTTCTTCTTGTTTTTCTTCCTTTTCTTATAGGGTCGATGATCAGAAGAAGACCCTCCCATAACATTCACCGACTCCTTATAGAGCTGGTGGTCCTTCTCAAAGTTCTGCAGCAACCCCAACAAGCCATGGTAGTTCACTGCAGGCTTTGTCATTCGAAAATGAGTAAGGAAGGGAAGGAAGGACTTGGGCAAAGAATTAAGGATCGCATCCTTACCGCGCTGCTCGTGCAAGGAAAAGCCTAGTTCACTTAGGCGCTCAATCATTTCGATCATGTACAATACATGATCAGTGACTGAGGCCCCATCCCTCATCCGAGCATTGAAAATGGCACAACTAATTTTGTGCCTTTCAACATTGTTAGGCGTGCCAAAGGAGTCGTTCAACATTTGAAGCATCTCTTGCGGCTGGGCATTCTCAAACCTGTGGCTGAACTAATCATTCATTGCCACCAGCATTATGCATCAAACGGTGGTGCGATCATTGAGCCACTTCTAGTAAGTGTCTCGGACCGCTCCTCTAGCGTTCGGGGCTGGCTCCTCAGGTGTTGGATCCATTACTACATAAAGGATCCATTCATGCTCAAGGATGATTTTTAATTTTTGATATCAGCTATCAAAATTAGGTCCCATGAGCTTGTCATTATCTAATAATGATCGGAGCGACAAGATAGTGGCCATAGCTGCATAAATGAAAACCAGACCTTTATTAGTATATAAATTATTAATACTAAAGACTTGGACTTTAGTCTAAAGTTTCTCTCAATATTTTTACGAACTGGTAGCCTCAACCTCCAATTCGATGAATTACTTTAATTCCTTAGTAGGTACTAGAATCCACACAGACTACACATGAGCCCAACTTTGGTTGGTCAACCCATGTGCATCTATGGGTAGGTTCATAACCAGTTGTTTCTCTAAACAACTTCTCGTAATTAATTTTGCCCCAGAACCGAATCAGTAGGCTTTGGCCTCCACTGAAAAGATCTGGTTAGGTCAACCATTAACATGACTTGATTTGGTGAATCAGATCAATAAATGATCAGGTCCGACTTTGGTCGGCCAACCTGACCACCATCAAAAAGACTCAACCAAATTATCATATTATGAATGATAATTCCATTAGTCAATAAGCACCAGGCCTTTGGGCCTCCAGTGATTATTAAACTAATGGACTCATTATCACTCACTTAATGGGAGGCTATGACTTAGTTATCACTATAACTTAATCATTTTTAGGGACCTAATAATTTTTGAAGATTTTTATTAAAGGATAGAAGAGAAGAAATTAACCAGCCAATTTCAATCCTCCCACTGACTTCACCAAGTCAGATTAAAAAAGAATTTAATTAAAGCCGGCATTAGGAGCACCTAAATTAGTCACACTGATTTACCTAATGACATGGGTGAGCCCTAATCACCAAGTGATCTAATCAATACCTAACTCACCAGGTTGGCAAGGTAAGTGAGATCAGTGGTGAGGATATGCCATTAACTCGTCAGAGATCGAATCAATGCGAGTAGCTCCCACTTAAAAACCACTGGTCAGACTGCCGAACTTACCTTAGACACCAATCGGTTCAGTAGTTTTAATTTGATCAACTTAGTAAATAGGGTTCCACCGTGTAGCCATGAATTAAGTCCATCTTGATCTAGTTAAAGACATGGACCCATTCAACTACATAAATTGGAGTTGAATCTAGAGTGTCCTTGACCTAATCTAATTCAACTTTTGATTAGATTTAACCAATTACTCTAATTTAATCCATTTCTTTAAGCTAACCTTAGGTCTAACCCAATTATGGACCTAATCCATCTAACCCATTGACCCACAAGTTTATGCAATTGTCTTAGGTCTTAATTCACAATTCTATACCAACTAGACAACACTTAATTCTTTTAATTAAGTATTTGGGCTGATGGGTCAGGATTTGGCATTTCGAAAATAATTTTCAAATTTGAAAGATTTTATTTTTTGTTCACCAAATATGTTGACTCATTTCACAAATGGATTAGCACATTTCATAAATAGCAATCCTATTGCTAATTACATAACAGAAAATAACTCAATCAAAATAAATCATGAATATTCTTTTAGATCTAATCTAACACATTCATGATAAATTTTACAATTGAACCTTTACAATTAAATCATTTTGCTATTTCATCTGCATGGGATATAATTGCATCGGTGCCCCTACCGCCATAGGAGAACCCCATCGAATGAGAGGAGAAGGCCTTTAAACCCTACTTTTCTCCTATGACCGGACGACCATGGCAACCAACCCAATTAGACTACTTGCTACTTGGATCAAGTATATCTAAATATACCAATTCCAAAATTTAAATTTCAAATTTTAAATTTCAAATTTCAAATTTCAAATTTCAAATTTCAAATTTCAAATTTTAAATTTCAAATAAATTTTAAATTTTAAATTTCAAATTTTTGAATTTCAAATTTTGAATTTTAAATTTTGAATTTAAAATTTAAAATTTTAAACAAATTTCAAATTTTAAATTTCAAATTTTGAATTTCAAATTTTTGAATTTTGAATTTCAAATTTTAAATTTCAAATTTCAAATTTTGAATTTCAAATTTCAAATTCAAATTTCAAATTTAAATTTTTAGATTACAACTTAATCTATGCATGCAAATATATATCATATTTTAGAACTTGCTCTGATACCATTTGTGGGAATTTCAGTGTAGGGGTAAAATGGTAATTTTAAAACTTTTTTAAAATTATAATTTTATAGTAAAAATTATTAATTAATCTAATTAATTAATATATATTAATCTATATAAGGATCTAAATATGATATATATAGCATGTATTTAAATTTGAAATTTTGAATTCTCTATAGTAAATATTTTACTATTATGTGTTCAGAACACATTACCTTCGTGCAGATAGTCGATCGCTGCAGTTTGATCATCATCGAAAAAGTCTGATTATTATAATATAGCAACACAGTATGTCTGACCTTCGTAGATCATCCACACGAAACTCTCGGTCTGATCGACTCCTCACGAATGCTAGTTCGTTGCAAAACTCTTTCGACCGCCGATGCTGATCGAACCCCTTCGATCTTGATCTGTTGATTCCTCGGATGCTTTGGATCATTAGCAGATGTACTTAAGAGGTTGATGAAGCTCTCTCTAAAGTTTGGTGGGCTCACAACACTCATAGCTCACCTTCTCACTTCTCGAACCCTAGGCAAAAATCCTAGGGTACTACTCTAAGAAAAATCTTGCGCCCACTCTCTCTTTTCTTTTCTCACACAGAGGGTCTATCTGATGCTCCCTTTTCTCTCTCAAATCAGATATCACATGCCTCACCTTTTCATTTCTTTTAAAACAGTGCAAGATGCATCTTTACAGCATTTTTACAGCGTGAGAGGATAAAGCTAGGTGGTTGCTCATTTGAATTCAAATCAAATTTGAATTCAAATGCCAACCAACCAATCTTTATCCACTTTTGGTGTGAGAAGAGAGGGGCATGGGCTTCTTTGTACATGGAAAGTTTTCATGAGAAACCTTTTCTCATGTAGAATAAGTGGCGCACAAAAGAAAAGGGTGGCACATGGGATTTGTTGCCCATTCAAATTCAAACATCCTTTGAATTTGAATGGCCAACCAACCTTATCATTATCCACCCAAATGGCACACAAAGAAGGGGTGTGGGAAGGCTTCTACGTGAGAGAAAATTCATGAGAACTTGTTTCTTGTGAATTCAAATAGGCGCAGGTGAGTGAGGTGGCACAGGGAGATAAATCAAAGGTGGTTTCAAACCTAATTGAACCAACCTTATTAAAATAGGTTAGGCACAATTAGACTAAATTAAACCCAACAAAATTAGTCTTAATTAGGCATATTAAAATCTTAATCAAATCAAAAATTGACTAAGCCCTACCCCTGATCAAATCAGGGACCAAACCATCTCGACGATTAGGTCAACTCTTAACCTAATCGGGTCAAACCCAAATGAATCCAATTCAATTGGACTTGATCCAAAAATAATTACTCAGTCAAATTGAGTTAATTAGTGATCAAATCACTAATTAAATCTCTCATAAATACTGAGTCTAGATCCAATGGGCAATCGGGCATCAAAGTCCATCGATATGAAATCTTGATCGAAGAGTCCCAAACCAGTGGGATTCTTGACCCCGGTACCCAAAATGTGCGGAACTCATAATCAGAGAATACTGATTCTCAATCATAGAGTCCTCGATCATAAGGACTCTTGATCAAAGAGTCTCAGTTCAGTGGGACTCTTCACCAGCCATCAGATCAGATAGGAACCTCTAATGTGTGTGACCCCGCAGGTTCGAACCTAAGCCGGTAGCACAGGAATCAATTCCTATACTAATCGAAGTGGCCATCTAGCAATGGTACCTGACATTCGGATAGATCGAATAGTCGCAATCACAGTACTCAAAACCTACGCGAATATGGTTACTATATAATTCATCCTTTTTGATCCCTGCGTATAGGATGACTCAGGGTTAAATTGTCAACCCTGATTAGATCATCTGAATCATGCTCAACTCAAACAGTCCTATGACTCCTCACTAGGACTACCCTGGCCAAGGTTTTGCTAAATTAAAATATGACTATACATAGCTCCTGAACAGGAGTGGTCAATCCCATCTTGACACGCGCACCGACAAGTCAAGTACTTGACTACACCCAGCAGCCTTCCGTCACTGAATTAGAAATTCAGGTAGTCTAGTGCCTAAGTGCAGTGAGTTGCTTGCAAGTCACCGTGGTGGTCTCAGGTCGGAGGAACAGTTATACCCACATCCCATCGAAGCAAATCTTGATAGCAGATAAAACTCCAGAGTCGGTCACGTTCAGTGCAGATGTACCCTTATATCTCATCTGTATGTCATACCAGTGTCTCTACACTTCTTGGTTAAGAGGACAACCAACCCATATGGCACACAATGACCTATGTTTGATAAACATTATCGTCCTTAGTAATAATGTATCATTTGATCGCGAACAGGTTTAAGGACTAAACGACAAATCTTCCTTTGTCGAGTCTAAATAGTCCCAAGGACTTCACCACAACACAGGAGTTCATTAAAAGATGAAACAATTTGTGATGAAAAATATCAAAATAACTTTTATTTATTTATAATTCATATACTAATACAGAAAAGAGCACAACCGTCAACAGGCTGATAATTGGCTTTGGGACAATATTCCCAACAAGGTCGCCAGGTCGAGGCTGCCCGTCTTAAGGAGAAAATCATCGAAGTCACGAATCTCCAAGGGGCACTCCAGAAGGAGGAGTAGACTTCGACGGATCTGAAGGCTGCCTTGGAGGAGGAAAGAAGGAAGGTAGAGGCTGAGGTCTCTAAGCTGAAGGAGCAGTTCCCGACCCTAGTCTCGGAGGCAAGGGCTCAAGCATTGGAGGAGTTCAAGACCTCCTCCGATATGAGGGATCTGAATATCAAGTTCGGCCAGGCTACCTTTATCAAAGGCTTCGAGCTTTGCCAAGAGAAGGTGGTCGAAAAGTTTTCCAAACTCGACCTCAGTTTCTTAGATGAAGCATCCGATGATGAAGCTAGACCTTCCGAAGCTGCTGCCAGTCTCCCTCCAGTCGGGACCTCTTCAACTGCCACAGCTATCGTGGCCGACCTTTCGGGGGCACCGAGCTCCTCCACTTCTGCTCTAGAGGTCTGAGACCTCTAATTTTATACTTTTCCTTTGTTATAATTTTTTTTCCTCTTGTACTTAAGAATTATTTAATCAATAAAATTGGATTCCTCTTTCTTGCAACGATTTGCATTGTGACACTCTTGTTTTCTGACAATAGTGTCTTGCCGAAGCTTTTCCCCTACCACAGAAAATTCTCTTGAAGTCCATGATCCGGGATCATAGAGGTTACTCGCCTTCAAAACCTCCACAAAAAGGGCTTCATGTCACACCCAAAAGAAGGCCAACTTCATGAAGGAGCTTGAGGAACTCCAGAAACATGCCAGCAACCGATCTTGGACTCAGGCCTCCAAGATCAGCTCCTTGAGGTCGAGTTGGTGGCCGCACGGGAGAAGATCGACCAATTGGAAGGGAGCTCAAGCTCGTCCTGGCTTATAACTCAGGCCGACCATGACTGGGACTAGTCAAAGAAATTCTCCGACCTCCTGAAGCAGCTAGAAGACGTCGAGATGAATTACAACACTCACCGAGTCGGCTAGTGCGGGCAAATAGACAACTACAGAAGGAGGCTCAAGATGGCGACCGACGAGGTTGCTCGCCTTCAGAAGCAGTTGTCCGAAAGAGCCTGAGCTTTTCGGTTCAAGGCTTCGACGAGCTCCGATCCTTAAGGGGGACTATGGAAGAACTATCTGCAGTCCTTGGGAAGGAGAAAGCCAAACTGTAGTGGCTAAAAATTTAGTTGACCTATGAGCAGCAGGCGGTCAAGGATGCAGAAGTAGAGTCTGAAGTTTTGAGGAAGAGGCTTCGGAAATCAAAGGGCGAAAGCCGACGGTTTCACCAAATGTATTGAGAGATGCTGCTAAGAAAAAAAGAACTGAAAGAAGAAGCTGAGAACTTAAAGCAGTCCCTGATAATGGCTGGAACTGAGAGTTTGATGTCAGAAGGAGCCGAGCTTCCTTAGAGCTTCTTTTACCTTTTGTTCCATGTATTCTTTTCTTTTCTTGTTGTTTTTCTTTTTTTGACCTTCAAAGTCTTTTATAATGCTCTCTTTACTAATGAAATAAAAAAAAAATTTCTCATTACCTTATCTATTCTTGCTCTGAATTATCGTTTATCGAGCTTCTCTTATCTTTTGTCTTATTCGATGTCGACGTTGTTTGAAGATTCCTAGTCATCACCGCATTGATTCGCCCTTTTTGATCATGACCGAAGGTATTTTCGAGGCCATTCGAATTTGATGCTTTCTCCTGATGTTCGAGCTTGGGGCCCGAACTTCTCGTTACTTTGAGGAAGTCTACTTTCTCCTACTATTGTTGGGTTCCCCCTTAGAGACAGAGGACTTTTGATAAAAGTTTTCTTTCTCGTTGAGACGAGGTCCCTTGTGTCTTAGTTGTAGTTTATTTTTTTCTTTATCTCTGGTGTAGCTCGTTGCTTTCCCTTTTTCTCTCCCCTCCCCTTTTTCTTTTTTATGTTTGGGCAAGGATTTTCCCTCTGCTCCTAATAGAGTTGTAGGGGTGTAGAGGAGCTATTGAGGAGGCTTTTCCTCTCATCCGATCTTAAATGACCAGGTCTTCATTTGTGTCAGGATGAGGTTCTCCTCCTATTTCCGACACAGTCAATTTCAGCTCATCTTAGGATGAGATTTTTCTCCTATTCCTAACATGGCTGTCGGGGTGCATAAGGGCCGTTGTGAGGGCCTCTCCCCCCATCCGATCTTTTAATAATCGGATCTTCGACTTTGCTTATGTTAGGATGAGGTTCTCCTTCTGTTCCTAACATGGCTGTGGGGGCACATAAGGGCCGTTGCAAGGGCCTCTCCCCCCATTCGATCTCTTAATAACCGGACCTTCAACTTTGCTCATGTTAGGATGAGATTCTCCTCCTATTCCTAACATGGCTGTGGGGGCACATAAGGGCCATTGCAAGGGCCTCTCCCCCCATCCGGTCTCTTAATAATCGGGTCTTCAACTTTGCTCATGTTAGGATGAGGTTCTCCTTCTGTTCCTAATATGACTGTGGGGGCACATAAGGGCCATTGCAAGGGCCTCTCCCCCTATCCGATCTCTTAATAATCGGGTTTTCAACTTTGCTCATGTTACGACGAGGTTCTCCTCCTGTTCCTAACATGGTTGTGGGGGCACATAAGGGCCGTTGCAAGGGCCTCTCCCCCCATCCAGTCTCTTAATAATCAGGCCTTCAACTTTGCTCATGTTAGGATGAGGTTTTCCTTCTGTTCCTAACATGGCTGTGGGGGCACATAAGGGCTGTTGCAAGGGCCTCTCCCCCCATCCGATCTCTTAATAATCGGCCTTCGACTTTGCTCATGTTAGGACGAGGTTCTCCTCCTATTCCTATCATGGCTGTGGGGGCACATAAGGGCCATTGCAAGGGCCTCTCCTCCCATCCAGTCTCTTAATAACCAGGCCTTCGACTTTGCTCATGTTAGGACAAGGTTCTCCTCCTGTTCCTAATATGGCTGTGGGGGCACATAAGGGCCGTTGCAAGGGCCTCTCCCCCATCCGGTCTCTTAATAACGGGCCTTCGACTTTGCTCATGTTAGGATGAGGTTCTCCTCCTATTCCTAACATGGCTATGGGAGCATATAAGGGCCGTTGCAAGGGCCTCTCCCCCCATCCGATCTCTTAATAATCGAATCTTCGACTTTGCTCATATTAGGACGAGGTTCTCCTCCTGTTCCTAATATGGCTGTGCAGGCATATAAGGGCTGTTGCAAGGGCCTCTCCCCCCATCCGGTCTCTTAATAACCAGGCCTTTGACTTTGCTCATGTTAGGATGAGGTTCTCCTCCTATTCCTAACGTGGCTATGGGGCACATAAGGGCCGTTGCAAGGGCCTCTCCCTGAAGTAAAATTTTAGTGCAGGGGTAAAATGGTAGTTTTAAAACTTTTTCAAAATCACTATTTTACAGTGAAAATTATTAATTAATCTAATTAATTAACATGTGTTTACCCTATACTAGAATCTAAATATGATATACAGCATGCATGCATTTAAATTTGAAATTCAAATTTGAACAGTAAATAATTTACTATTCTATGTTTAGAACATAATACCTTTGTGCGGATAGTCGATCATTGCAATCTGAGTACCATCGGGAGGATCTGATCATTGCAACATAGCCACACAGTATGTCTAGCCTCTGTGGATCATCCACACGAAGCTCCCGGTCTGATCGGCTCCTCACGAGTGCTAGCTCGTTGTAGAGCCCATTCGACGGCTGATGCTGATCGAACTCCTTTGATCGATGTCTGTTGACTCGTCGAATGCTCTGGATCATCAGCAAGTGTGCTTGAGTGGTTGATGAAGCTCTCCCTAAAATTTGGTGGGCTCACGACACTCGTAGCTCACCATCTCACTTCCCGAACCCCAGGCAGAAACCCTAGGGAATTCACTGAAAACCCTGTGCCCACTTTTCTTTCTTTTCTTTCTTTTTCTCTCGGAAGGTTTTGGACCTTCACCTCATGCACAAGGCTTCCTCACGCCCCAAGCTTTCTCTCCAAAAAATTCTCTATGCACGTCCCATCCTTCTCCTCTTTTTAAAACAATGTAGAACGTGTCTTATCCGCATGAGAGGATAAAGATAAGTGGTTGCACATTTGAATTCAAATCAAATTTGAATTCAAATGCAAACCAACTCATCCCTATCCACTTGGGCATGAGAAGAGAAGGGGCATGGCTTCATTTGTGTGTGGAGAGTATATATGAGAAACACTTTCTCGTATAGAACATGGGGTGCTAAAGAGGATAAGGACATGGCGCATGGATTGGTTGCTCATTCAAATTCAAACTGTCTTTTGAATTTGAATGGCCAACCAACCATCCTTATCCACCTATATGGTGCACAAATGTGGGGCATGGGAAGGGCTTTGCGTGAGAGAAAATTCATGAGAAGTTGCTTCTCGTGAATTCAAATGGGTGCAGAGATATGAGGTGGCGCAGGGATTTGAATTCAAATGGTGGTTTAATCTTAATTGAACCAACCTAGTCAAAATAGATTAAACACAATTAGACTAAATTAAACCCAACTTAATTAGGCTTAATTAGGCTCAATAAAATCTTAATCAAATCAAAAATTGACTAAGCCCAACCCCTGATCAAATCAGGGACCAAACCATCTCAATGATTAGGTCAACTCTTAACCTAATCGAGTCAAACCCAACTGAATCCAATTCAATTGGACTTGATCCAAAAATAATTACTCAATCAAATTGAGTAATTAGCTATCAAATTATTAATGAAACCTCTCATAAATATTGAGTCTAAATTTGATGGGCAATCAGAAATCAAAGTCCATCAATATGAAATCTTGATCGAAGAGTCCCAAACCAGTGGGACTCTTGACCCTGATACCCAAAATGTGTGGGACTCATGATCAGAGAATCCTGATTCTCGATCACAGAGTCCCAGACATGTAGGACTCATAGTCCACAAACATTAGGACTCTTCATCAGCCATCAGATCAGATAGAAACCTCTAATGTATGTGACCCCACAGGTTCGAACCTAAGTCGGTAGCACAGGAACCAATTCCTGTACTAATCGAAGTGACCATCTAGCAATGGTACCCGATATCCAGATAGGTCGAATAGTCACAATCGCAACATTCAGAACCTACGTGAATATGGTTACTGTATAATTCATCCCTTTTGACCCCTGTGTATAGGATGACTCACGGTTAAACTGTCAACCTTGATTAGATCATCCGAATCGTGCTCAACTCAAACAGTCCTGTGACTCCTCACTAGGACTACCCTGGCCAAAGTTTTGCTAAATTGAAACACGACTGTACACAGCTCCTGAATTGGAGTGGTCAATCACATCTTGACACACGCACCGACAAGTCAAGTACTTGACTACACCCAGCATCCTTCCGTCACTGAATTAGAAATTCAGGTAGTCCAGTGCCTAAGTGCAGTGAGTTGCTTACAAGTCACCATGGCGGTCTCAGGTCGGAGGGACATTTATATCCATATCTCATCGGAGCAAATCTTGACAGCAGAGATAGCTCCGGAGTCGGTCACGTTCAGTGCAGATGTACCCTTACATCTCACCTATATGCCATATCAGTGTCTCCACACTCCTTGGTTAAGAGGACAACCAACCTATATGGCACACAACGACCTATGCTCGATAAACATTGTTGTCCTTGGTAACAACATATCATTTGGTCACAAACAGATTTAAGGACTAAACGACAAGTCCTCCTTTGTCGAGTCTAAATAGTCCTAAGGACTTCACCACAACACAAGAGTTCATTAGAAGATGAAACAATTTGTGATGAAAAATATCAAAATAACTTTTATTTATTTATAATTTATATACTAATACAAAAGGAGCACAACCGTCAACAGGCTGACGATTGGCTTTGGGACACTATTCCCAATAATCTCCCACTTGGCCTAAAGCCAATCGGTGCAGTATCAAATACCCATCTTTGACTTGAAGTCGTCGAACTCCTTCACCACATGGCTTTAGTGAATGGGTCGGCCAGGTTCTCCTTTCCATCAATCTTCTGAAGATCGACGTCACCTCGATCCATGATTTTCTGGATGAGATGGTAGCGGCGTAGAATATGCTTCGTCCGCTGGTGTGCCTTCGGTTCCTTCGCCTGAGCAATGGCTCCAGAGCTGTCACAGTAGAGCAGAACTGGACCAACAAGGGAGGGTGCTACTCCGAGCTCGATGATGAATTTTTTCAGCCACACCACTTCTTTGGCAGCATCTGATGCAGCGACATACTCTACCTCGCAAACTGAATCAGCCACAGTGTGCTGCTTGAAACTTTTCTAGCAGACAGCCCCACCATTAAGGGTAAAAATAAATCCCGACATACTCTTACTGTCATCATGATCAGACTGAAAACTAGAGTCTGTAAACCCTATAAGTTTCAAGTTCGATTCACCATAAACAAGCCACTGGTCCTTAGTATTTCTTAAATACTTCATGATGGTTTTAGCAACCTTCTAGTGATTCTCTCCTAGATCAGATTGGTATCTACTCACTACCCCTAATGAGTATGCCACATCTGGTCATGTACATGTCATGGCGTACATGATAGATCCTACTATCGAAGCATATGGAATTCTATCCATACGCTCTCTCTCTTGAGGTGTTGTCGGACAATCTCTCTTCGAGAGAGAAATTTCATGGCCTATCGGTAGATAGCCTTTCTTGAAATTCTCCATGCTGAACCTTTTCAGCATAGTATCAATATACGTGGACTGGGATAAGCCAAGTAGCCTTTTAGATCTATCCTTATAGATCCTCATCCCTAGGATGTATGAAGCTTCTCCCAGATCCTTCATGGAGAATTATGACGACAGCTAAATCTTTATTCCCTGTAATACAGGGACATCATTCCCGATTAAGAGAATATCATCCACATACAATACAAAAAATACTACTACTAGACCATTAGCCCACTTATAAATGTAAGGCTCTTCTCCGTTCTTAACGAAGCCAAACATCTTGATTGTCCTATCAAAACGTATGTTCCAACTCCGGGATGCCTGCTTAAGTCTATAAATGGACCTCTGTAGCCTGCACACCTTAGACTCTTCTGTGGATGTGAACCCTTCAAGTTGTATCATATACACCTCTTCGTCCAGCTCTCCATTTAGGAAAGCTGTTTTCACATCCATCTGCCAGATTTCATAGTCCAGATGGGCAGCTATCGCAAGCATAATCCGAATGGATTTGAGCATTGTCATAGGAGAAAATGTCTCATCATAGTCTATACCATAACGTTGACGATATCCCTTGGCAACCAGATGGCTTTATAGGTCTCTACCTTTCCGTCTGCGCCCCTCTTCCTCTTGAAGACCCATTTACACCCTATGGGTTTTACTCCTTCATGTGGGTTAACCAATATCCACACATCGTTGACCTTCATGGACTCCATTTCGGATTTCATGGCCTCTAGCCATTTCTCAGAGTCAGGTCTCTGCATTGCATCCATGTAGGTGATCGGATCCTCATCGTTTTCATCAAGTTCGACAGGATCACCGTTTCAGACCAAGAAACATAGTATCTGTCTGGTTGACGTGGTACTCTACTAGATCGCCTTAAGGGTGCAGAACAATGGGCTCTGGATTTGATCTAACCAAATCCGGTTCAGGTTCAGCTACTTGTGTCGGATTTTCCACCTACCAAACTTCCTCAAGTTCGACCTTAAAGGCAACAGTCCCTTCACCAAGGAACTCTTTTTCTAAAATGATTGCCTTAAGGCTGACAAACATCTTTTGCTCATCAGCTAGGTAGAAATAATACCCTTTGATCTTTTTTAGGTACCCTATGAAATTACACTTGTCAGACCTAGGTTCAAGCTTGTCCGTAATTAAACATTTAACATAAGTCGGACACCCCCAAACCCTAAGGTGCGAGAGTACTGGCTTACGTCCTATCCATATCTCATATGGCATTTTGGTTACAGACTTACTCGAAACCCTATTTAGAAGGTAACAAGCCGATTCGAGTGCATATCCCCAGAAAAAGATTGGCAGACCAGCAAACCCCATCATGGATTGAACCATGTCCAACAAGGTCCGATTCCTCCTTTCAGACACACCATTATGCTGTGGTGTTCCAGGAGGAGTTCACTGAGAGAGAATCCCATTCTCCTCAAGATATGTCAAAAAATCATTGGAAAGGTATTCACCTCTTCGATCAGATCAAAGAGTTTTAATACACTTTCAGTTTATTTTTCTACCACATTTCGAAATAGTTTGAACATTTCAAATGACTCTGACTTATGCTTCATTAAATAGACATACCCATACCTCGATAGGTCGTCTGTGAAGGTTATGAAGTAGAAATATCCACCTCTTGCACTTGAGCTCATGGGTCTACATACATCAGAATGTACCAGACCCAAGAGTTCATTGACTCTCTCACCTTTTCTAGTAAAAGGTGACTTGATCATTTTTCTAAGAAGACAGGACTCACAGGTTGGAAGTGATTCACAATCACCAACTTCAAGAATTCCTTCTTGAGCCAACTTGTTTATTCTATTCTTATTGATATGACCTAGCCTACAGTGCCAAAGGTAGACTTCTGACATATTATCTATTCTAGGGCATTTACCGGAGGTTTGAACCACATTAACAAGCTGTGATAGTAAGTAAATTTATTATTTATTTATCCAACAAACATTGTAACACCATTCAAAATGATATTGCAAATATTTTTTTTTATTAAAAATTCATAACCATACATGGCTAAAAGGCCTACAGAAATAATATTTAATAAAAAGCTTAGACAATAGTGACATTCACTCAGAATTATATTACAAGAATTGATTACAAGGTTCATGATTCCTAAAGCTAGAAGTAGAACTTTGCTTCCATCTCCAACGTTCAGGAATCTCTCGCCGTCATCAAATCTCCTACTGACCTGCAGACCCTGCATCGAATTGCAAATATGATAAGGGCTTCCGGTATCCAATACCCAGATAGTAGTATCACAAATGAAAAAGTTGCAAGATGTTATCATATAATTACCTTGCTTCTTCTTCGGCCTGTTCGGGTCCAGGGAGGCAATGTATAGAGGATAGTTCCTCTTTCAGTGCTCCTACTTCTTGCAAAAGAAGCACTCCGCTTGGCTTTGATCGATCTTGCACTTCTTGATCTGACCCTATGCAAACGTCCCAGCATGCGGCTGCACCTTCTTATTCTTCTTCTTCTTGTTCTTCTTCTCTTTCTTAAAGGGTCGACATCCAGAAGAAGACCCTCCCACAACATTTACCGATTCTTTATGGAGCTGGTGGTCCTTTTCAAAGTTCTGCAGCAATCCCAACAAGTCGTGGTAGTTCACTGCAGGCTTTGTCATTTAAAAATGAGTAAGGAAGGGGAGGAAGGACCTGGGCAAAGAATTAAGGATCGCATCCTTACCGAGCTGCTCGTGCAAGAGAAAGCCCAGTTTACTTAGGTGCTCAATCATTTTGATCATGTACAATATATGATCGGTGACTGAGGCCCCATCCCTCATTCGAGCATTGAAAATGGCACAACTAGTTTTGTGCCTTTCAATGTCGTCAGGCATTGCAAAGGAGTCGCTAAACATTTGAAGCATCTCCTGCGGCTAGGCATTCTCAAACCTGCGGCTGAACTCATCATTCATTGCCGCTAGCATTATGCATCGAACGGTGGTGTGGTCATTGAGCCACTTCTGATAAGTGTCTCGGACCGTCCCTCTAGCGTTCGGGGCTGGCTCCTCGGATGCCGGATCCGTTACTACATAAAGGATCCGCTCATGCTCAAGGATGATTTTTAATTTTTGATACCAGCTATCAAAATTAGGTCCCATGAGCTTGTCATTATCTAATAATGACCGGAGCGATAGGGTAGTGGCCATAGCTGCATAAAGAAAAACCAGACCTCTATTAGTATATAAATTGTTAATACTAAAGACTTGGACTTTAGTCTAAAATTTCTCTCAGTATTTTTACGAAATGGTAGCCTCAACCTCCAATTCAAAGAATTACTTTAATTCCTTAGTGGGTACTAGAATCCACACAGACTACACACGAGCCCAACTTTGGTTGGTCAACCCATGTGCATCTATGGGTAGGTTCATAACCAGTTGTTTCTCTAAACAACTTCTAGTAATAAATTTTGCACCAGAACCTAATCAGTAGGCTTTGGCTTCCACTGAAAAGATCCAATTAGGTCCAACCATTAACATGACTTGATTTGGAGAATTGGATTAATCAATGATCAGGCCCGACTTTGGCCGGCCAACCTGACCACCATTAGAAAGACTCAACCAAATTATCATACTATGAATGATAATTCCATTAGTCAACAAGCACTAGGTCTTTGGGCCTCCAATGATTATTAAACTAATGGACTCATTATCACTCACTTAATGGGAGGCTATGACTTAGTTATTACTATAACTTAATCATTTTAGGGACCTAATAATTTTTGAGGATTTTATTAAAGGATAGAAGAAAAAAATTAACCAGCCAATTTCAATCCTCCCATTGACTTCACCAAGTCAGATTATAAAAGATTTAATTAAAGCCGGCATTAGGAGCACCTAAATCAGTCATACTAATTTACCTAATGACATGGGTGAGCCCTAATCACTAAGTGATCTAATCAAAATCTAACTCACCAGATTGGCCAGGTAAGTGAGATCAGTGGTGGGGATAAGCCATTAACTCGTCAGAGATCGAATCAATGCGAGTAGCTCCCACTTAATAACCACTAGTCAAATTGCCGAACTTACCTTAGACACCAACCGGTTCATTAGTTTTAATTTGATCAACTTAGTAAATAGGGTTCCACCATGTAGCCATGACCTAAGTCCATCTTGGTCTAGTTAAAGACATGGATCCATTCAATTACAACTATTGGAGTTGAGTCTAGAGTGTCCTTGACCTAATCTAATTCAACTTTTGATTAGATTTGATCAATTACTCTAATTTAGTCTATTTCTTTAAGCTAACCTTAGGTCTAACCCAATTATGGATCTAATCCATCTAACCCATTGACCCACAAGTTTATGCAATTATCTTAGGTCTTAATTCACAATTCTAGACCAACTTGACAACACTTAATTCCTTTAATTAAGTATTTGGGCTGATGGGTCACGGTTTGATATTTCGAAAATAATTTTCAAATTTAAAAAATTTTATTTTCTGTTCACCAAATATGTTGACTCATTTCACAAATAGATCAGCATATTTTATAAATAACAATCCTATTGCTAATTACTTAACTGGAAATAACTCAATTAAAATAAATCATGAATATTCCTTTAGATCTAATCTAACACATTCATGATAAATTTTACAATTGAACCTTTATAATTAAGTCCTTTCACTGCTTCATCTGCATAGGATATAATTGCAGCGGCACTCCTACTGCCATAGGAGAACCCCATCGAATGGGAGGAGAGGACCTTTAAACCCTACTTTTCTCCTATGACCGGACGACCATGGCAACCAATCCAATTAGATTACTTGCTACTTAGATCAAGTATATCTAAATATACCAATTTCAAAATTTAAATTTTAAATTTTAAATTTTAAATTTCAAATAAATTTCAATTTTTGAATTTCAAAATTTTGAATTTCAAATTTTGAATTTTAAATTTTGAATTTCAAATTTGAAATTTCAACCAAATTTCAAATTTCAAATTTTAAATTTTGAATTTCAAATTTTTGAATTTTGAATTTTAAATTTTAAATTTCAAAATTCAAAATTTAAATTTTGAATTTTAAATTTTTGAATTTTGAATTTCGAACAACTTTCAAAATTTAAATTTTAAAATTTGAATTTCAAATTTCAAATTTAAACTTTTAGATTATAACTTAATCTATGCTTGCAAATATATATATCATATTTTAAAACTTGCTCTGATACCATTTGAAGTGAAATTTTAGTGTAGGGGTAAAATGGTAATTTTAATTTTTTTTAAAAATTATTATTTTATAGTAAAAATTATTAATTAATTTAATTAATTAACATGTATTTATCTTACACTAGGATCTAAATATGATATACAGCATGCAATCATTTAAATTTGAAATTCAAATTTGAACAGTAAATAATTTACCGTTCTGTATTCAAAATATTATACCTTTGTGCGGGTAGTCGATCACCACAATCTGATCATCATCGAAAGGATCTGATCATTGTAATATAGTCACACAGTGTATCTGGCCTCTGCAGATTATCCACACGAAGCTCCCGAACAGATCGGATCCTCACGAGTGCTAGCTCGTTGTAGAGCCCTTTCGACGGCCGATGCTGATCAAACTCCTTTGATCAATGTCTGCTGACTTCTCGGATGCTCTAGATCATCAGCAAGTATGCTTGAGAGGTTGGTAAAGCTCTCTCTAAAATTTGGTGGGCTCACGACACTCGTAGCTCACCTTCTCACTTCTCGAACCCCAGGCTGAAACCCTAGGGAACTCACTGAAAACTCTGTGCCCACTTTTCTTTCTTTTCTTTCTTTTTCTCTCGAAAGGTTTTGGACCTTCACCTTATGCACAAGGCTTCCTCATGCCCTAAGCTTTCTCTCCAAAAAATTCTCTATGCACCCCCCATCCTTCTCCTCTTTTTAAAACAACATAGAATGTGTCTTATCCGCATGAGAGGATAAAGATAAGTGGTTGCACATTTGAATTCAAATCAAATTTGAATTCAAATGCAAACCAACTCATCCCTATCCACTTGGGCATGGGAAGAGAAGGGGCGTGGCTTCATTTGTGCATGGAGAGTATATATGAGAAACACTTTCTCATATAGAACATGGGGCGCTAAAGAGGATAAGGACATGGCGCATGGATTGGTTGCTCATTCAAATTCAAACTTTCTTTTGAATTTGAATGGCCAACCAACCATCCTTATCCACCTATATGGGGCACAAATGTGGGGCGTGGGAAGGGCTTTGCATGAGAGAAAATTCATGAGAAGTTGCTTCTCGTGAATTCAAATGGGTGCAGAGATATGAGGTGGCGCAGGGATTTGAATTCAAATGGTGGTTTAATCTTAATTGAACCAACCTAGTCAAAATAGGTTAAGCACAATTAGACTAAATTAAACCCAACTTAATTAGACTTAATTAGGCTCAATAAAATTCTAATCAAATCAAGAATTGACTAAGCCCAACCCCTGATCAAATCAGGGACCAAACCATCTCGACGATTAGGTCAACTCTTAACCTAATCGGGTCAAACCCAACTGAATCCAATTCAATTGGACTTGATCCAAAAATAATTATTCAATCAAATTGAGTTAATTAATTATCAAATCATTAATTAAACCTCTCATAAATACTGAGTCCAAATCCGATGGGCAATCGGGTATCAAAGTCCATCGATATGAAACCTTGATCGAAGAGTCCCAAACCAGTGGGACTCTTGACCCTGGTACCCAAAATGTGTGGGACTCGTAATCAGAGAATTCTGATTCTTGATCATAGAGTCTCAGATACATAAGACTCATAGTCCATAAATATTAAGACTCTTCATCAGCCATCAGATCAGATAGGAACCTCTAATGTGTATGACCCCGCAGGTTCGAACCTAAGATGGTAGCACAGGAACCAATTCCTATACTAATCGAAGTGACCATCTAGCAATGGTATCCGATGTCTGGATAGGTCGAATAGTCACAATCGCAACACTCAGAACCTACGTGAATATGGTTACTGTATAATTTATCTCTTTTGACCCCTGTGTATAGGATTACTCAGGGTTAAACTGTCAACCCTGATTAGATCATTCGAATCATGCTCAACTCAAACAGTCCTGTGACTCCTCATTAGGACTACCCTGGCCAAGGTTTTGCTAAATTGAAACACGACTGTACACAGCTCTTGAATTGGAGTGGTCAATCCTATCTTGACATACGCACCGATAAGTCAAGTACTTGACTATGCCCAGCATCCTTCCGTCACTGAATTAGAAATTCAGGTAGTCCAGTGCCAAGTGCAGTGAGTTGCTTGCAAGTCATCGTGACGATCTCAGGTTGGAGGGATATTTATACCCATATCCCATTGGAGCAAATCTTGACAGCAGAGATAGCTCCGGAGTCGGTCACGTTCAGTGCAGATGTACCCTTACATCTCACCTGTATGCCATACCAGTGTCTCCACACTCCTTGGTTAAGAGGATAACCAACCTATATGGCACACAACGACCTATGCTCGTTAAATATTGTTGTCCTTGGTAACAACGTATCATTTGGTCGCGAACAGGTTTAAGGACTAAACGACAAGTCCTCCTTTGTCGAGTCTAAATAGTCCTAAGGACTTCACCACAACACAGGAGTTCATTAGAAGATGAAATAATTTATGATGAAAAATATCAAAATAATTTTTGTTTATTTATAATTTATATACTAATACAAAAGGAGCACAACCATCAACAGGCTGACGATTGGCTTTGAGACACTATTTCCAACACTCCCCCCATCCAGTCTTTTAATAATCGGGCCTTCATTTGTGTCAGGATGAGGTTCTCCTCTTATTCCTGACACGCTTAGTTTCGATTGTCTGAAGAAGCTACTCCCTATGTTATAAGCTCATGCCAAAAGAAAAGATATGTGAATATGAAACTTTTATTTAAGGCAAAGTTATCGGTAATACATTCATAAATTTTTTGAATTCCACGGTCGTGGAAGGTCCGCTCCTTCGAGCTCTTTTAGATAGTATGTTCTGGGCCAGACTACCTCCCTGACTTCATACAGGCCTTCCCAGTTTGGGAAAAGTTTTTCTTGGTTCTGAGGTTGTGAAACAGCAGCTCATCGGAGTACTAAGTCCCCCACTCTGAAGGCTTTGCTCTTGACCCGGGAGTTATAGTAGCGGGCTGCTTTCTGCTTGTAGGCTGCCATCCGAACTTGAGCTGTCTCTCGCTTTTCTTCTAATAAGTCGAGGTTGGTCTTAAGATCCCGTGAGTTGCGCTGCTCGTCGAATGCCATGACTCACGCCGACGGAAGCTTGAGTTCAATCGGGATAACGACTTTTGTTCTGAAGGCTAAGACAAAGGGGGTCTCCCCCATGGGCAGTCTTTGGGTAGTTCGGTATGCCTATAACACATGATAAAGCTCGTCTGCCTAAGTTTCCTTTGCTTTTTCAAGTCTCATCTTGATTCCTTGCAACAGAGTCCTGTTACTCACCTTGGCTTCACCGTTTGCTTGCGGATGGGCTACTGACGTGAAGTTATGGGAGATGTTTTAGTCCTCACAAAATTTAGCAAACCTGGCTCCAGCAAATTATCGCCCATTATCAGTAATGAGAGTTCTAGGTAAGCTGAACCTACAAATGATTGACTTCCAGATGAAGTCCTGCACTTTAGCTTCTGTGATTTTTGCCAAAAGTTTGGCTTCGACCCACTTGGTGAAGTAGACAATTACCATCAGGAGAAACTTTCGCTGCCCGGGTGCCATGGAGAAAGGTCCAAGGATATCCATCTCCCATTGTGCAAACGGTCATGGGGAAGTCAAGGGTGTAAGTTCGGAGGCGGGCTGTCTTTGGATATTCGCATATCTCTGACACCGATCACACTTTCTAACATATTCAATGGAGTCATGGTACATTGTAGGCCAGTAATAACTTTGTCAGAGCAGTTTGTGGGATAAAGATCTGACCCCCAGGTGACTTCTGCAAAGTCCTTCATGTACCTCACACAAGGCAAAGTCGGCTTCAGAAAGTTGGAGATATTTCAGGAGGGGCAGACAGTATGACCTCTTGTACAGCTTGCCCTCATAAAGGATATATTGAGAGGCCTAGTTTCTAAGATTTCGAGCTTATTTTGCATCATGAGGAAGAATTCGATCTTTGAGGTATGCAACTAGTGGGTCAATCCAGTTGGGTTCATGGCTAATCTCCATTACAAGCTGCGGTTTTTTCGTACTTGGACATTTCATAACTTCGAAGAGAACTTCCTTGGGTAGTTCAGTCGGAGCCAGTGTAGCCAACTTGGAGAAAAGATCGGCCCTGGTATTTTCTGCTCTTGGAATCTGCTTGATGTTAAAGCTGCCAAAGGCAGGGGTGATCTCTTTTACCTTTTCGAGGTACTTGGCCATACTGTCCTCCCGAGCATCATAGTTTCTGCTGACTTGTCCCACCATCAATTGAGAGTCACTGTAAACTTGGAGCCGATCTACTTCTAATTCTTTGGTGATCCTCAGTCATGCAATCAGAGCTTCATATTTCGATCCATTATTCATCGTAGGGAATTCGAAGCGCAGTGCATACTCTACGATAATTCCTTCCGAATTGACCAAGATCAGGCCCACGTCCGTGCCTGATATGTTGGAGGAACCATCCACGTAGAGGGCCCAAAAACCATCAGGGAGATCTGATCTTTCCTCAGGGGAGTTCGGCTGGAGCCTCAGGTTTTCAGCTTCACCTCGTTCAAGTTCGGCTTCTTTCGAGATGGTGCATTCCATTATGAAGTCTGTTAATATCTGAGCTTTTATCATCGATCGAGGTCGATAGTTGATGTCGAATTCTGTGAGCTCGACTGCCCATTTTGCTATCCTTCCAAAAGCATCCATCCGATGCAGGATTGCCTTAATCGGCTGATCGATGAGCAGTGTTATGGTGTGCCCTTGAAAGTAAGGTCGGAGCCTTCGGACTGCAATCAACAGGGTATAAATTAATTTCTCTAATTTAGTATACCTGATTTCGATGTCTCTCAATACTCAACTTATGTAGTAGATCGGTCGTTGGATTTTTGCTTCTTCCTTAACCAGAACTGCTGCGAGAGCCATGGGGGAGACCGCCAGGTACAGAAACAACTCCTTTTTAGGTTCGAGCTTTGCCAATAGTGGAGGTGAGCCGAGGTAGTTCTTCAATTCTTCAAATGCTTGCTGACATTCAGTGGTCCAACAGAAGTTCTTCGACTGCTTGAGAGTCTGAAAGAAAGCTAGGCACCGTTCGACCGACCTTGAGACGAAGCGATTCAGAGCTGCTATTCTCCCAGTAAGGTACTGAACTTCCTTTATTGACTTCGGGGTGGTCATCTCCTGGATGGCATGAATCTTTTCTGGATTTGCTTTGATCCTGTGCCCCGATACCATAAAGTCCAAGAATTTCCTTGAGGTTACTCCAAAAGCGCACTTGATTGGGTTTAGCTTCATCTTGTATTTTTGGAGGGCACTGAAGGTCTCCTCAAGGTCGACGATGTGGTTCATTGATGATTTGCTTTTTACAAGTATGTCATCCACGTAGACCTCCACGTTGTGGCTGATCTGCTCTTTGAAGATCTTGTTCACCAGCCGTTGATAGGTTGCCCCTGCATTTTTGAGGCCAAAAGGCATGACCCTGTAATAGAAAAGACCACGATCAGTGATAAAAGTAGTCTTTGCTTCATCCTCTGGTGCCATCCTGATTTGATTGTAGCCAGAGAATGCATCCATGAAAGTGAGAAACTCGTGGCCCGAGGTTGCATCCACTAATTGGTCAATTCTGGGTAGAGGGTAACTGTCCTTCGGGCAGGCTTTGTTCAGCTTTTTGAAGTCTATACACATCCTCCACTTGCCGTTCGTCTTCTTGACGAGAACCACATTAGAGACCTAGTTCGGATAGTTGACTTCTCTGATGAACCCGACTTTCAAGAGTTTATCAACTTCCTCAGCTATTGCCTGCTGCCTTTCCGGTGCATGACCTCAGATTTTTTCCTTCATCGACTGATATTTGGGATCAACAGCCAGACGGTGTTCCATGACTTCCGCATCAATCCCCGGCATGTCCGTCGGAACCCAAGCAAAAATATCCGCATTCTTTTGTAAAAAATTGATGAGCTGTGTCCATGCCTCTTCTCCCAGGTTGGAGCCGATCTTCACCATGTGCTTTTTATTCCCATCGTTCAAATAAATTGAGATAAGATCTTTAATTGGCTCACCTTATTCTTCAGTAAGGTCGTCGTGTAGGAACCAGATCTAGGATTTCAGGGTTAGATCTTGAAACTTTTTCAAGATCATACAGTGGAAGACTAAAATAAATCAAAATTATTTTTTAAAATCAAAGAATTCCTAGATTTAAGATCCTATTACATGATTATTATATAGCATTAAATCAAAAATTAAAATATATAAATATAGCATGAACTACATGTTGATCATATCAACATGTTTCTATACTACATCTAATGTATGTATTAAACAATAGATCAGATCTATTACCTTGCAAGTTAGACCTTCTAACCTCACTGATCCGGGCTTGAGGATGATGTTGCAAGCCGCACACGCGTCCGGCCTCTAGGAGTCGTCCACACGAGCCCACGAATCTCGATCAGAAGTCCTGCTTTAGGAAATCAGCACAGTATGCTAGTACTGCGCTGATCCTTCTTTGATGGTTGATCAGGTGCCTCCTTCTTCTTGATTTGGACTCTTCCAAAGATGAAAAGTAGAAGGAGGAGTTTCAGATCTGAGATGTATATCCTATCCCAATATGGATATGTCTATCTGATGAAATATAAGTCGGATTCATTTGAAATGTTCAAACGATTTCGAAGTGAAGTAGAAAAACAAACTGGAAAGAGTATTAAAACTCTTCGATCTGATCGAGGAGGAGAATACCTTTCTAGTGAGTTTCTCACATATCTAGGAGAGAATGGGATTCTCTCCCAATGGACTCCTCCAGGAACACCACTGCATAATGGTGTGTCTGAAAGGAGGAATCGGACTCTGTTAGACATGGTCCGATCCATGATGGATTTTGCTAGCTTGCCGATATCCTTCTGGGGATATGCACTCGAATCGGCCTGTTATCTATTAAATAGGGTTCCAAGTAAGTCTGTAATTAAGACTCCATATGAGATATGGACGGGACGTAAGCCAGCACTTTCACACCTTAGGGTCTGGGGGTGCCCGGCCTATGTCAAACGATTAGTCACAGACAAACTTGGACCGAGGTCTGACAAATGCTCATTCATAGGGTACCCCAAAGAGACAAAAGGATATTTTTTCTACCATGCTGATGAACAAAAGGTGTTTGTCAGCCTTAAGGCAATCTTTTTAGAAAAGAAGTTCCTTGGTGAAGGAACCGTTGCCTCTAAGGTTGAACTTGATGAAGTTCAACAGGTAGAAGGACCGACACCAATAGCTGAACCTAAGTCGGATATGATTAGATCAGATCCGGAGCCCAATATACCTGTACCATTAAGGCGATCCGATAAAGTACCGCGTCAGCCGGACAGATACTATGGTTTCTTGATCCGGGATGGTGATCCTATTGAACTTGATGAGAATAATGAGGATCCGATCACCTATATGGATGCTATGCAGAGACCTGATTTCGAGAAATGGCTTGAAGCCATGAAATCCGAAATGGAGTCCATGAAGGTCAACGATGTATGGACATTGGTTGACCCACCTGAAGGGGTTAAACCCATTGGGTGTAAATGGGTCTTCAAAAGGAAGAGGGGCGCAGACGGAAAGGTGGAGACCTATAAAGCCCGTCTGGTTGCCAAGGGGTATCGTCAACATTATGGTATTGACTATGACGAGATGTTTTCCCCTGTGGCAATGCTCAAATCTATTCGGATAATGCTTGCAATAGCTGCCCATCTGGATTATGAGATCTGGCAGATGGATGTAAAGACAGCTTTCCTGAATGGAGAGCTGACTGAAGAGGTGTATATGATACAACCTGAAGGGTTTACATCCACAGATGAGTCCAAGGTGTGCAAGCTTCAGAGATCCATTTATGGATTGAAGCAAGCTTCTCGGAGTTGGAACATGCGTTTTGATAAGGTGATCAAAACGTATGGCTTCATTAAGAATGGAGAAGAGCCCTGCATCTATAAATGGGCAAATGGTCCAGTTGTGGTATTCCTTATCTTGTACGTGGATGACATTCTCTTAATCGGGAATGACATCCCCGCACTACAGGGAATAAAAGTTTGGTTGTCATCACAGTTCTCCATGAAGGACTTGGGTGAAGCATCCTACATCCTAGGGATGAAGATCTATAGGGATAGATCTAAAAGGATGCTTGGGTTATCCCAGTCCATGTACATAGACACTGTGCTGAAGAGGTTTAGCATGGAGAATTCCAAGAAGGGCTATCTACCGATAGGCCATGGAATTTCTCTCTCTAAGAAGGATTGTCCGACAACTCCTGAAGAGAGAGAGCGTATGAGTAGAGTCCCATATGCTTCAGCCATGGGATCTATCATGTACGCCATGACATGTACAAGACCAGATGTGGCATACTCACTAGGAGTAGTGAGTAGATACCAATCTGATCTTGGAGAGAATCACTGGAAAGTGTTTAAAGCCATCCTTAAGTATTTGAGAAATACTAAGGACCAATGGTTGGTTTATGGCAAGTCAGATCTGAAACTTGTGGGGTTCACAGACTCTAGCTTTCAATCTGACCATGATGATAGCAGGAGTGTGTCGGGTTATATCTTTACTCTGAATGGTGGAGCCATCTACTGGAAGAGTTCCAAGCAGCATACTGTGGCAGACTCTGTTTGTGAAGCGGAGTATATCGCAGCATCAGATGCCGCGAAGGAAGCTGTGTGGCTGAGGAAATTCATCAACGAGCTCGGAGTAGCACCCTCCCTCGATGGTCCGGTCCTGCTCTACTACGACAGCACTGGTGCCATAGCTCAGGCGAAGAATCCCAAAGCACATTAGCGGATGAAGTACATCTTACGCCGCTTCCACCTGATCCGAGAGATCATGGATAGAAGATCGATGGAAAGGAGAACCTAGCCGACCCCTTCACTAAAGCCCTGGTAATAAAGGAGTTCGACAACCACAAGTCGAAGATGGGTATTAGATACTGTGCCGAGTGGCTTTAGGACAAGTGGGAGTTGTTGGGAAATGTGTCCCAAAAAGCCAATCGTTAAGCTGTTGACGGTTGAGCAACCAAGTATTGTAATTGATTTGTTAATAAATAAAATATATTTGGCATCTTCATCATAAGCTTTCATCTTCTAATGAACTCCGTTGTTATGATGAAGTCCTTAGGACTATTTAGGTTCGATAAAGAGAGATTTATCGATTAGTCCTTAAAACTGTTCACGACCAAATGATAAGCTGTTAATAAGGACGACAGCTTCTATCGAGCATAGGTCGCTGTAGGCCATATGGGTTGGTTGTCCTCTTAACCAAGGAGTGTGGAGACACTGGTATGGCATACAGGTGAGATGTAAGGGTACATCATCATTGAACGTGACCAACTCCAGAGTATTCTACTGTCGAGAATATCTCTGATGGGATATAGGTATAAGTGTCCCTTAGACCTGAGATCGCCTCAGTGACTTGCAAGCAACTCACTGTGCTTTGGTACTGGACTAACTGAATTTTTAATTCAGGGACGGAAGGCTTCTGGGCACAGTCAAGTACTTGCGAAGTCAGAGTGTGATCGAGATGGGATTGACCACTCCAAGAGTTGGAGAAGAATGAGTCGCTGTATTTCAATTTAGCAAAACCTTGGCCAGGGTAATCCATCAGATGATTTGATATTTTGAAATACAATGTGGACAACCTGATCAGAGTTGACAGTTAAACTCTAGGGTGTGCTATGATCATTTTGGTCAAGGGGATGAATTATATGAAAACTATATCCGCATGGGTTCTAAGGATGTTCTACACATTCGACCTATCCGGTCGTCAGGTACCATTGCTAGATGGTCACTTCGATTGGTATAGAAATTTATTCCTATGCTACCGGCTTAGGTTCGGACCTATGAGGTCACACATATTAGAGTTTATGATCGATCGGATGGTTGATCAACGATTAAGAATCATTCTAGGGTTAAATGATCAATACGATTGACATTTAACCCAGTGCAAGTGTTGCAGGAGGATCGATTAGCAATTCGATTGCTAATTGGCTTAATTTGATTAAGCCAATGGGCTGAGATTAAGTCTAATTAAATATGATTTAATTAAATTTATTTTGGGCTTGATTGGATCAAGTCAATTGGTTTATTGGATAAGCCAAGTGCAAGGAAAAACTAGTCCTAGTTCAACTAGGACTTGGGTCAATCTAATTTCTAATTTGATTAGAAAATTAAATCAGATTTAAATCTAATTTAATCTGATTAAATTAGATTCTTAATTGGGTTAAGACCTATTTTAATTGGGTTGATCTAATTTTTATTTGATTTGGTTTGGGAAACCAAATTAAAACAAGTTATGAGACAGAATCCTAGTAGGACTAGGATTCCACCTTGCGCCACATAAACCTTCTCCACGCCCTCTCTCTTATTCAACGCCAATCTCCACTTATTTTGTGTGACAAAAGCTCTCTCCCGGATCTCTCCCACGTTCACAAAAGGTCTCCTCTCTTTTTTCTTACATGGAAGGTGGTTTGGATCAAATCTAAAAGGAATAAGTTTGGATTTTGAATTCTATGAGATAGAGTTTTAGAAATCCAAAACTCTTTCAATTTTGCACCGAATTTATCCAAATTTTTTTTTGGAATTTTCATGGCCTTTAGGGTTTACATTGTGAACCCTTTTCTGGTGATCCATGCACAAAAATATGGAGGAGGTGCTCAAGAGTTGGGCGTCCCTTAACTTGCCATGTTTGGATAAGCCTTGACTAGGTGTTTGACCTAGACAAGGACTCTATCATATCTCTCTATATAAGATGAGTTTCTTTGTGAAATTTTAAGAGGAGATAGAGATATGAGAGACCTTTGTGCCATCCAAAAATCAGATAGAAATACCTTTGGGTCGTGGAGATATAAAAGATGCAAGTTAGGGCATTTAGAGAGAAAAATGTGAAGAAGAAGAGGGTCTTTTTCTAAGTTTTTTGTTTTCATATCTTTCCTCCCTCCATCTTGATTTTTCTGAGAGTGTCTTAGATCTGAAACTCCTCCTTCTACTTTCCATCTTTGGAAGAGTCCAAATCAAGAAGAAGGAGGTACCTGATCAACCATCAAAGAAGGATCAGCGCAGTACTAGCATACTGTGCTGATTTCCTGAAGCAGGACTTCTAATCGAGATTCGTGGGCTCGTGTGGATGACTCGTAGAGGCCGGACGCATGTGCGGCTTGCAACATCATCCTCAAGCCCAGATCAGCAAGGTTAGAACGTCTAACTTGTAAGGTAATAGATCTGATCTATTATTTAATACATACATTAGATGTAGTATAGAAACATGTTGATGTGATCAACATGTAGTTCATGCTATATTTATATATTTTAATTTCTGATTTAATGCCATGTAATAATCATGTAATAGGATCTTAGATCTAGGGATTTTCTGATCTTAGAAAATAAATTTTGATTTATTTTAGTCTTCCGCTGTATGATCTTGAAAAAGTTTCAAGATCTAACCCTCTTTTTCAAGATCTAATCCTGAAACCCTAGATCTGGTTCCTTCACAAATACCTAGTCAAGGCTTATCCAAACATGGCAAGATAAAGGGCGCCCAACTCTTGAGCACCTCCTCCTTATTTTCATACATGGATCATCAAAAAAGGGTGCACAATATATACCCTAAAAGTCATAAAAATTCTAAAAAAAATTTGGATAAATTCGGTGCAAAATTGAAAGAGTTTTGGATTTCTAAAACTCTATCTCATAGAATTCGAAATCCAAACTTATTCCTCTTTGATTTGATCCAAACCACCTTCCATGTAAGAAAGAAGAGAGGAGACCTTTTGTGAACATGGGAGAGACCTGGGAGAGGGCTTTTGTCACACAAAATAAGAGGAGATTGGTGTTGAATGAGAGAGAGGGCGTGGGGAAGGCTTATGTGGTGCAAGGTGGAATCCTAGTCTTACTAGGATTCTATCTTATGACTTGTTTTATTTTGGTTTCTCAAACTAAATCAAACCAAAATTAGATCAAACCAATTAAAATAGGTCTTAACCCAATTAAGAATCTAATTTAATCAGATTAAATTAGATTTAAATCTAATTTATTTTTTTAATCAAATTAGAAATTAGATTGACCCAAGTCCTAGTTGAACTAAGACTAGCTTTTCCTTGCACTTGGCTTATCTAATAAACCAATTGGACTTGATCCAATCAAGCCCAAACTAAATCTAATTAAATTATATTTAATTAGACTTAATCTCAGCCCATTGGCTTAATCAAATTAAGCCAATTAGCAATCAAATTGCTAATCGATCCTCCTGCAACACTTGCACTGGGTTAAATGTCAATCGTATTGATCATTTAACCCTAGAACGATTCTTAATCGTTGATCAACCATCCGATCGGATCATGAACTCTAATATGTGTGACCTCATAGGTCCGAACCTAAGCCGATAGCACAGGAATAAATTTTTGTACCAATCGAAGTGACCATCTAGCAATGATACCCGATGATCGGATAGGTTGAATGTGTAGAACAACATCCTTAGAACCCATGCGGATATAGTTTTCATATAATTCATCCCCTTGACCAAAATGATCATAGGACACCCCAAAGTTCAACTATCAACTCTGATCCGGTTGTCCACATTGTATTTCAAAATATCAAATCCATCTGATGGATTACCCTGGCCAAGGTTTTGCTAAATTGAAATACAGCGACTCATTCTTCTCCAACTCTTGGAGTGGTCAATCCCATCTCGATCACACTCTGACTTTGCAAGTACTTGACTGTGCCCAGAAGCCTTTCATCCCTGAATTAGAAATTCAGTTAGTCCAGTATCAAAGCACAGTGAGTTGCTTGCAAGTCACTGAGGCGATCTCAAGTCTAAGGGACACTTATACCTATATCCCATCAGAGACATTCTCGACAGCAGAATACTCTAGAGTTGGTCACGTTCAATGATGATGTACCAGTACATCTCACCTGTATGCCATACCAGTGTCTCCACACTCTTTGGTTAAGAGGACAACCAACCCATATGGCCTACAGCAACCTATGCTCGCTAGAAGCTGTCGTCCTTATTAACAGCCTATCATTTGGTCGTGAACTGTTTTAAGGACTAATCGATAAATCCTCTCTTTATCGAATCTAAATAGTCCTAAGGACTTCATCATAACAATGGAGTTCATTAGAAGATGAAAGCTTATGATGAAAATGCCAAATACATTTTATTTATTAACAAATCAATTACAATACTTGGTTGCTCAACTGTCAACAGCTTGACGATTGACTTTTTGGGACACATTTCCCAACAACTCCCACTTGTCCTAAAGCCACTCGGCATAATATCTAATACCCATCTTCGACTTGTGGTTGTCGAACTCCTTTATCGCAAGGGCTTTAGTGAAGGGGTCGGTCAGGTTCTCCTTTCCGTCGATCTTCTAAAGGTCGACGTCACCTCGATCTACGATCTCTCGGACCAGGTGAAAGCGGCACAAGATGTGCTTCGTCCGCTGATGTGCTTTGGGTTCCTTTGCCTGAGCTATGGCACCAGTGCTGTCACAGTAGAGCAGGATCGGACCATCGAGGGAGGGTGCTACTCCAAGCTTGTTGATGAATTTTCTCAGCCACACAGCTTCCTTCGCGGCATCCGATGCTGCGATGTACTCCGCTTCACAAACAGAGTCCGCCACAGTATGCTGCTTGGAACTCTTCCAGTAGATGGCTCCACCATTCAGAGTAAAGATATAACCCGACATGCTCCTGCTGTCATCATGGTCAGATTGAAAGCTAGAGTCTGTGAACCCCACAAGTTTCAGATCTGACTCGCCATAAAGCAACCATTGGTCCTTAGTATTTCTCAAATACTTAAGGATGGCTTTAACCACTTTCCAGTGATTTTCTCCAGGATCAGATTGGTATTTATTCACTACTCCTAGTGAGTATGCCAAATATGGTCTTGTACATGTCATGGCGTACATGATAGATCCCACGGCTGAAGCATATGGGACTCTACTCATATGCTCTCTCTCTTCAGGAGTTATCGGACGATCCTTCTTAGAGAAAAAATTCCTTGGCCTATCGGTAGATAGCCTTTCTTGGAATTCTCCATGCTTAACCTCTTCAGCACAGTGTCTATGTACGTGGACTGAGATAACCCAAGCATCTTTTTAGATCTATTCCTATAGATCTTCATCCCTAGGATGTAGGATGCTTCACCCAAGTCCTTCATGGAGAACTGTGATGACAACCAAACTTTTATTCCCTGTAGTGCGGGGATGTCATTTCCGATTAAGAGAATGTCATCCACGTACAAGACAAAGAATACCACAACTAGACCATTTGCCCATTTATAGATGCAGGGCTCTTCTCCATTCTTAATGAAGCCATACGTTTTGATCACCTTATCAAAATGTATGTTCCAACTCCGAGAAGCTTGCTTCAATCCATAAATGGATCTCTGAAGCTTGCACATCTTGGACTCATCTGTGGATGTAAACCCCTCAGGTTGTATCATATACACCTCTTCGGTCAGCTCTCCATTCAGGAAAGCTATCTTTACATCCATCTATCAGATCTCATAATCCAGATGGACAGCTATTGCAAGTATTATCCGAATGGATTTGAGCATTGCCACGGAGGAAAACATCTCGTCATAGTCAATACCATAACGTTGACGATACCCCTTGGCGATCAGATGGGCTTTATAGGTCTCCACCTTTCCGTCTACGCCCCTCTTCCTTTTGAAGACCCATTTACACCCAATGGGTTTAACCCCTTCAGGTGGGTCAACCAATGTCCATACATCGTTGACCTTCATGGACTCCATTTCGAATTTCATGGCTTCAAGCCATTTCTCGGAATCAGGTCTCTGTATTGCATCCATATAGGTGATCGGATCCTTATTGTTCTCATCAAGTTCGATGGGATCACCGTCCCGGATCAAGAAACTGTAGTATCTATCTGGCTGACGTGGTACTCTATCGGATCTCCTTAATGGTGCAGGTACATTGGGCTCTAAATCTGATCTAATCATATCCGACTCAGGTTCAGCTATTGGTGTCGGTCCTTCTACCTGTTGAACTTCATCAAGTTCAACCTTAGAGGCAACGGTTCCTTCACCAAAGAACTCCTTTTCTAAAAAGATTGCCTTAAGGCTGACGAACACTTTTTGTTCATCAGCATGGTAGAAAAATATCCTTTTGTCTCTTTGGGGTACCCTATGAATGAGCATTTGTCAGACCTAGGTCCAAGTTTGTCTGTGACTAATCATTTGACATAGGACGGGCACCCCCAGACCCTAAGGTGTGAAAGTGCTGGTTTACGTCCCGTCCATATCTCATATGGAGTCTTAATTACAGACTTACTTGAAACCCTATTTAACAGTTAATAGGCCAATTCGAGTGCATATCCCCAGAAGGATATCAGCAAGCTAGCAAAACCCATCATGGATCGGACCATGTCTAACAGAGTCCAATTCCTCCTTTCAGACACATCATTATGCTGTGGTGTTCCTGAAGGAGTCCATTGGGAGAGAATCCCATTCTCTCCTAGATATGTGAGAAATTTACTAGAAAGGTATTCTCCTCCTCGATCAGATCGAAGAGTTTTAATACTCTTCCTAGTTTATTTTTCTACTTCACTTCAGAATCGTTTGAACATTTCAAATAAATCCGACTTATGTTTCATCAGATAAACATATCCATATCAGGATAGGTCATCCGTGAAAGTTATGAAGTAGAAATATCCACCTCTAGCACTGGTGCTCATGGGCCTGCAAACATCATTATGTACTAGGCCCAAGAGCTCAGTAGCTCTCTCACCTTTTTCAGTAAAAGGTGACTTGGTCATTTTACCAAGAAGACAGGACTCACAGGTTGGAAGTGATTCACAATAACTGACTTCGAGTATTCCCTCTTGAGTCAACCTGTTTATTCTGTTCTTGTTTATATGACCTAGCTACAGTGCCATAAGTAGATATCTAACACACTATCTAATCTATGGTGCTTGCCAGTAGAATAGACTCTTATCAGGCTTGATCTTTTTGGTCTGGCTCTGCACTGATGTCCCAGCCTGAACTTGCACCTTCTTCACTTTCTTCTTCTTGTTCTTCTTTCCTTTCTCAAATGGTCGAGAACCAGAAGATGAACCTCCCACTGAGTTCACCAACTCCTTGAGGAGTTGGTGATCCTTCTCAAAGTTTTGAAGCAACCCCAGTATCCCATGGTAGTTTACTTCAGGCTTTGTCATTCTATAATGAGTGAGGAATGGGAGATAAGACTTGGGCAGTGAGTTTAGTATTGCATCTTTCCCAAGCTACTCATGCAAGGAAAAGCCGAGCTTGCTCAATCAATCCATCCGCTCGATCATGTACAATACATGATCAGTGACAGAGGCACCATCCCGCATTTTGGTGTTGAAGATGGCACAACTAGTCTTGTGCCTCTCTACGTCATCGGGTATGCCAAAGGCATCCTCCAACACTTGAAGCAAGTCTTTTGGCTGAGCTGTCTCGAATCTGCGACTGAACTCATCGCTCATGGCAGCCAGCATGATACAGCGCACCGTGGTCCGGTCACTGAGCCACTTCTGGTAAGTGTCTCTGACTGTTCCACGTGCATTGGTAGCTGGCTCCTTAGGTGCAGGATCCATTATCACATATAGGATCCGTTCATACTCCAGGACTATCTTCAACTTTTGATACCAGCTACCGAAGTTAGGTCCCACCAACTTATCATTGTCCAACAATGTTCGGAGCATAGGGAAGTGGCCATATTTGCACAAAGGAGAACCATAACCTAATTAGTAATTAATTCATTAAACTTAAAAATTTGGACTTTAATCAAAAGGTTTCTCCCACTATTTTATTCGAATTGGTTGCCTCTACCTCCAATTCGAAGAATTATCCTAATTCCTTAGTGGGTACTAGAATCCACTTAGACTGCACACAAGCCCAACTTTGGTTGGCCAACCCATGTACATCTAAGGGTAGGTTCATAACCAATTGTTTCTCTAAACAATTTTTAGTAATTTTAATTTTGCCCCAGAAACCTAATCAGTAGGCTTTGGCCTCCACTGTAAGGATCCGATTAGGTCCAACCATTAACATGATCATACTTGGTGTATCTAACCAACGAATGATTAAGCCCAACTTTGGTTGGCTCACCTAACCACCATTAGAGAGACACTTCCAAGTTGTCATATGATGAGTGATAATTTCATTAGTCAACAAGCACCAGGCCTTTGGGTCTGCAATGATTATTGAGTTAATGGACTCATTATCAAATACCTTAATGGGAGGCTATGACTCAGTTATCTCCATAACTTTATCATTTTAAGGACCTAATAATTTTAGAAGATTTAAATAATATAGAGGATAAGGTCAGATGAACCAGCTTATCATGATCTTCCCACTGGCTTCACCAAGTCAGCTTAAGGGAGACCATTAAAAGGGCTGGTCTAGGAGCACCTAAATCAGTCACACTGATTTACCTAACTGACATGGGTCAGCTCGAATAGTCAAGTGATCCGATCAAAATATAATTTCACCAAGAGGCCAGGTAAGTTCGATCAGTGGGAGGATCTGCCAAAACTTGCCTTAGACACCATCAGAAATGGCCAGGTAAGCGGGCTCTCAATTAAAAACCACCGGTCTGGTTTACCTTAGACACCAACTGGTTTAATTAGTTTCGATTAGATCAACCTAACAGTTCGTGCTAGACCGCTTAGCCAAGAATCAAGTCCATTTGGTTCTCGTTAAAGACATGGACTTGACCAACTACAACTATCTAATCGATCTAGAGAATCCTTGACCTAATCTAAGACAACAATTGATTATATTTAGTCAATTCTCTAATTAAGTCCATCTTCAATCTAACCATAGGTCTAACCCAATTAATGGACCTAATTCCCACTAACCCATTAACCCAATGTGTTATGGTTTGTGTCTTAGGTTCTTCAATTCACAATCCTAGAACCTAATCAAACAACTTCTTAATTCTTAATTAAGTTTTGGGTTGAGGGTTGGGTTCGGCTTTTCAAAAAATAATTTTTATATTTATAAAATAATTTTATAATATGATTCTACCAACCATATTGCATGTTTGATTCATAATCAAGATACAAATGAAATAAATATGAAACTACTTTAGATCTAATCTAAACAGGTTCATGTAATTGAAACAGTTTCAACTTTAAACAATTTCTTTGCACAAAAATTATTAACAAAGAGATTTTATTTCAGATTTAAATATCTTTTAAATCTAATAAATCATAAATTTAATCTAGATTATATCTAAAAAATTTATGATTAATGATAGATCTACACAAACTAGGACAACCTTTGCACTGTAAGGGGTAAACCTTACAGCAGGACAACCTTGCAGTTCGTGATTGATCTAAAATTTTAATTTTAGATTTAATAATTAGATTATAAATTAGATTTAATCTAAGAAATAATCTAAGCATGTATAAATAATCATGTAATAAAGAACCTTGCTCTGATACCAATTGTAGGAACCAGATCTAGGGTTTCAAGGTTAGATCTTGAAACTTTTTCAAGATCATACAGTGGAAGACTAAAATAAATCAAAATTATTTTCTAAAATCAGAGAATCCCTAGATCTAAGATCTTATTACTTGATTATTATATAGCATTAAATCAAAAATTAAAATATATAAATATAGCATGAACTACATGTTGATCATATCAACATGTTTCTATACTACATCTAATATATGTATTAAACAATAGATCAGATCTATTACCTTGCAAGTTAGACGTTCTAACCTCACTGATCAGGGCTTGAGGATGATGTTGCAAGCTGCACATGCATCCGACCTCTAGGAGTCATCCACACGAGCCCACGAATCTCGATCAGAAGTCCTGCTTCAGGAAATCAGCACAGTATGCTAGTACTGCGCTGATCCTTCTTTGATGGTTGATCAGGTGCCTCCTTCTTCTTGATTTGGACTCTTCCAAAGATGGAAAGTAGAAGGAAGAGTTTCAGATCTGAGATACTCTCAGAAAACTCAAGATGGAGGGAGGAAAGATATGAAAACAAATAATCCTAAAAGAAGACCCTCTTCTTCTTCTCATTTCTCTCTCTAGACACCCTAACTTGTGTCTATTAAATCTCCATGACCTAAAGGTCTTTCTCTCTAATTTTTGGATATCCCAAAGGACTCTCAAATCTATATCTTCTTCAAAAATTTCATAAAGAAACTCAATTTATATAGAGAGATATAATAGAGTCCTTATCTAGGTCAAATACCTAGTCAAGGCTTATCCAAATATGGCAAGATAAGGGGCGCCCAACTCTTGAGTACCTCCTCCTTATTTTCATGCATGGATTACCAGAAAAAGGTTCAAAATATATACCCTAAAATCTATGAAAATTTTAAAAAAAAATTGGATAAATTTGGTGCAAAATTGAAAGAGTTTTGGATTTCTAAAACTCTATCTCATAGAATTCGAAATCCAAACTTATTCCTCTTTGATTTGATCCAAACCACCTTCCATGTAAGAAAGAAGAGAGGAGACTTTTGTGAACGTGGGAGAGACCTGGGAGAGGGCTTTTGTTGCACAAAATAAGAGGAGATTGGCGTTGAATGAGAGAGAGGGCGTGGGGAAGGCTTATATGGTGCAAGGTGGAATCCTAGTCTTACTAGGATTCTATCTTATGACTTGTTTTAATTTGGTTTCTCAAACCAAATCAAACCAAAATTAGATCAACCCAATTAAAATAGGTCTTAACCCAATTAAAAATCTAATTTAATCAGATTAAATTAGATTAAAATCGGATTTAATTTTCTAATCAAATTAGAAATTAGATTGACCCAAGTCCTAGTTGAACTAGGACTAGTTTTTCCTTGCACTTGGCTTATCCAATAAACCAATTGGACTTGATCCAATCAAGCCCAAACTAAATTTAATTTAATTATATTTAATTAGACTTAATCTCAGCCCATTGGCTTAACCAAATTAAGCCAATTAGCAATCGAATTGCTAATCGATCCTCCTGCAATACTTGCACTGGGTTAAATGTCAATCGTATTGACCATTTAATCCTAGAACGATTCTTAATCATTGATCAACCATCCGATCAAATCATGAACTCTAATGTGTGTGACCTTATAGGTCTGAACCTAAATCGGTAGCACAGGAATAAATTTTTGTACCAATCAAAGTGACCATCTAGCAATGGTACCCACCGACTGGATAGGTCGAATGTGTAGAACAACATCCTTAGAACCCATGCGGATATAGTTTTCATATAATTCATCCCCTTGATCAAAATGATCATAGGACACCCCAGAGTTCAATTGTCAACTCTGATCAGGTTGTCCACATTGTATTTCAAAATATCAAATCCATCTGATGGATTACCCTGGCCAAGGTTTTGCTAAATTGAAATACAGTGACTCATTCTTCTCCAACTCTTGGAGTGGTCAATCCCATCTCGATCACACTCTGACTTCGCAAGTACTTGACTGTGCCCAGAAGCCTTCCATCTCTGAATTAGAAATTTAGTTAGTCCAGTACCAAAGCACAGTGAGTTGCTTGCAAGTCACTGAGGTGATCTCAAGTCTAAGGGACACTTATACCTATATCCCATCAGAGACATTCTCAACAGCAGAATACTCTGGAGTTGGTCAAGTTCAATGATGATGTACCAGTACATCTCACCTGTATGCCATACCAGTATCTCCACACTCTTTGGTTAAGAAGACAACCAACCCATATGGCCTACAGCGACCTATGCTCGATAGAAGCTGTCGTCCTTATTAACAGCCTATCATTTGGTCGTGAACTGTTTTAAGGACTAATCGATAAATCCTCTCTTTATCGAATCTAAATGGTCCTAAGGACTTCATCATAACAACGGAGTTCATTAGAAGATGAAAGCTTATGATGAAAATACCAAATATATTTTATTTATTAACAAATCAATTACAATACTTGGTTGCTCAACTGTCAACAGCTTGACAATTGGCTTTTTGGGATACATTTCCCAACACGTCGTGGGTGTCTAATCCATCAACTGGACAGGGGTCAGACTGACCATTTTTTTGTAAGGCTATGTTGTAATAGTGTTTTACCAGGACTTGATCTCCTCTAACCTCTCCGACCCCTTGGCTTGTTGGAAATTTCAATTTCAAATGGTAGGTCAATACCACAGCTCGGAGGGAGTTGAGGTCAGGTCGGTTGAGGATAGAGGCAGAACCTGTTAGGGTTGTGCTTCCCGGGGTGTGTGCGCATCTTTTCTGACCTTGGCAGCTGCTCCCTGATCTCCATCAGCACCTGAGTTTTTGGAGTATTGAGAGGGGCGTAGCTGTGGAATCTTCTTGGGGGAGAGTTCTGCCGAACTCTACTGTTCAGGCTTCTCTGCCTATGAGCTCAGGGGGGGGGTTCGGACACGCTTGTGTCCGGGGGGAGTTCGAGAAGTGGCCGAGCTTCACTCGATCCTTTTTCAGCTATGGGCTTGCTAGAGTCACCCGCCTGCCACTCCTTCGCGGCCTCCTTATCCTTTAGCTTGAAGGCTTTCTCTGCCCGAACATATCTTTCGGCCCAAGCCAGCAAATCAGCGAAGTCCCTTGGATACTTCTTTTCCAGAGAAAATAGAAGATCATTCTTTTGAAGACCGCTCTTCAGAGCGGCCATTGCAACTGATTGGTCCAAGTTCCGGACTTCCAATGCGGCGGCATTAAAATGGTTAACATAAGTTCGGATGGACTCTCCCTCCTTTTGCTTGATGTTGATGAGGGACTCCGAACCTCTCCGAAAATATCGGTTGCTAACGAAATGAGCCACAAACTAGTGGCTCATTTGATCAAAGGAGAAGATAGTACCCGACTTCAGTGCCAAGTATCAATTTCTTGCTACTTCCTTCAAGGTAGATGGGAAAGCTCGACACAGGATGGCGTTTGGTGCGCCATAAAGCAGTATCATTGTCCGGAAGGCCTCCAGATGATCAATCGGATCTGAGGTCCCATCGTAGCTCTCGAATTGGGGGAGCTTGAAGTTCGACGGGATTGGTTCCTACATATGTGGGGAAATTCAGTGTAGGGGTAAAATGGTAATTTTAAAACTTTTTCAAAATCATGATTTTACAGTGAAAAATATTAATTAATCTAATTAATTAACATAAATTTATCCTACACTAGGATCTAAATATGATATATAGTATGCATGCATTTAAATTTGAAATTCGAATTTGAACAATAAACACTTTAATGTAATGTGTTCATAACACAATACCTTTGTGCGTGCTATGATCTAGGTGGTGTGCCCAAGGCCCAGGGGACCAAGGCTAAGGCCAAGGTCCATCATTCATAAGGGCTTCATGGAGGCTCTAGGGCTAGTTGGGCCCCTGGTTGAAAGGCTGTGGGCCTTTCGGGTTCTTGAGGTCTAGATTATGTGGGCCTCAAGGGACCAACTCTGTATGGGCCAGGTCTGGGCCCAGGATAGGTGAGATTAGGTTGAGTCATGGGTGTACATGGGCTTGGGTTAACCTAATCTCCCATAGAGTTGGTCAAGGGGGTTTTGGGTTTGGGTCACTTGACCCGATGTTTATATATACATGTACTTATATAGGTTTGATGAAGCCAAGTAATAGATGACTCTTTCTCCCAAGTCTCTCTCTCTCTTCTCCCTCTCTCTCCAGCCATCCTCCACACCCCAGGAGAAAGAAACCCTAGGATTTCTTGCCACCAGGTCCAGATAAGGAAAGAAAGAAGGGAGGCGCTAGCCGTTTCCTCCTTGCAGCCGCCAACCAGATTGCTCCCCTCCTCTCTTGCAGTCACCCAAACACTAGGTCCAGGACCTAGAATTTCTTGAGAAGAGGTTGGTACAAGTCTCTCTCAGATCTAGAGTTGATCTGAGGTCATTTGAGGTGCGGGTGAGATCTCCATCAATAGATCTACAAGAAAGGCTGCAGCAAGACAGATCTGCAAGGTCTGTCTCCATCTATCTTCTTCCCTATTTAGAATATCCCAATTTGAGATCTACAAATTGGAAGACCTTGGTCTAGGTCTGATCTGGTTGAGTGCCAAATTTTGGATTTTTTAGTGGTGATTTCAGAGGGATTCTTCATCTGGAACGAAACGCTGACGAAGAAGATAGTAACCAGGCTGATTTCGTCAAGGGCCTTCAATCGAGTCCAGAAGTCTCCAGATCTATTCATTGCTAGTTTTGCTGCACCCAAGGTCTGTGGGAGGAGCCAGGATTGTGCTCCAATAGTTGGTATCAGAGCCACGATGGTGAGGAAGTGGTTCTACACGAGAAGTTGAAGATCCCAAGTGCTGAAAATTTTTAGCAAGGTACCATCAAGGTATATTCTACACTTCTTGATTTTATATTGCTTGTTTGGCTTGGATCCAGTCATGGGCAGCAATATGAAGGTCGATGTTGAGAAGTTTGATGGCAAGAAAATTTTTTCATGTAAAAAATCCGGGTGGAGGATCTTTTGGTGCAAGCAGATCTGGATCAGGCTTTGGATGAGAAGCCTGAGGGAATGACAGATAGACAGTGGACATCGTTGGAGAAGAAAGCATGCTCAGTGATCAGAGGATGTTTGGCGGATGCGGCATTGTATTCGGTGCTGGAAGAAAAGACCCCGAAGGGCCTTTGGTCGAAGTTGCACACCATGTATATGGGGAAGAATATGTGCAACAAGCTAATGCTGAAGAAGAGGTTGTACAGTCTTCAGATGCAGGAGGGATCTGATGTGATTGGTCACATTCAGAGGTTTGACCAGTTGTGCACAGAGTTAATGAATATCGGGGTGAAGCTGGATGAGGAGGATAAGTCCCTGTTGCTTTTGTGTTCGCTGCCAGGATCATATGACTCTTTGGTGACTACACTGCTCTACGGCAAGGAGACTCTGGAATATGAGGACATGGTCTCGGTGCTGAGGTCTAATGAGCAAAGGGAAAAGTTGACCAGAGATCGGGCTCCCCAGGAGGGTTTGGCAGTAGGGGAGAGGACGGGTAGAGGCAGAGGTAGAAGCAAGTCCAGGGGGCGGTCCAAGTCCAGGAAGGGAAAGAAAGAGATGAAATGCTTCAAGTGCAACGAGTTCGGGCACTTCAAGCGAGAATGTCCACTATGGAAGAGCAAGAAGGGAGAAAGAAGTGGCTCATAATCAATGAGTGCAGTTGCTGGGCAACAGGTGGAGGATGATCTACTTGTGGTATCAAATGGTCACAGGCATTACACAGAGGAGTGGACACTAGACTCTGCATGCTCATATCACTACACACTACACAAGTCTTGGTTTGCGACATACATCAAGACAGATGAGCAATCAGTGACTCTAGGCAACAATCATCCTTGCAAGGTGGCTGGGATAAGGACAGTCAGGGTGAGGATGTTTAATGGGATTGTGAGGACATTGACAAATGTAAAGCATATCCCAGAGCTGGAAAAGAATTTGGTGTCACTAGGCTACTTGGAGCGCAGTGGATACAGCTTCAGCAGTAGGGCTAGAAGCAGAGTACTGAACATCTCCAATGGAGCTATGGTAGTGATGAGAGGCAGGAGGTTGGACAATAACCTCTATCGCATGGAGAGATCTGTGGTGACCGAAGAGTCTGATGCAGCAGCTGTAGCACAGGACCAGCAAGGGGCTTACAGGATGTGGCACACCGCCTAGGCCATATGGGTGACAAGGGGCTGAGGGAGTTGAGCAGGAGAGGACTCATCTCTGATCTGGAGAATGGTGCTATAGGGGAGATCTGTGAGCCTTGCCAGATGGGAAAGCAGAGGAGAGTTCAGTTCAACATCAGTACAGCCCGCAGTGCAGCCCCTCTGGAGTTTGTACACACGGATGTGTGGGGACCAACCCCAATTTTAGCTAGGAATAGGACCAAATACTTCATGACCCTGATTGATGATTTTCAAGGAAACTCTGGATTTACTTCATGAGAGAGAAGTCTGAGGTCTTCACCAAGTTCAAGATCTGGAGAGCTGAGGTGGAGAAGGAGCAGGGGAGGAGCGTGAAGTGTCTGAGGTCAGACAATGGCGGGGAGTACACTAGCAGAGAGTTTCAAGATTACTGTGAGAAGTGTGGGATCAGGAGATACTTCTCAATTAATAGGACTCCACAGCAGAATGGGGTGGCCGAGAGGATGAACAGAATACTTCTGGAAAAGGCATGATGCATGAGGCTGCAAACAGGGCTTCCAAAGGCATTATGGGTTGACACAGTTGACGCAGCAGGTTACTTGGTCAATCGGTCACCTCACACCAGGTTGGATGGCAGGCTTCCAGAGGAGGTGTGGTCTGGGAGGATAGTTGGGCTGGGCCATCTACGGGTATTTGGGTGCATGGCCTATGTGCACATTGGAGCTGGTGAGCGGAGCAAGCTAGATGCCAGATCACGCAAGGCGGTGTTTCTAGGCTATCCGCGAGGAGTCAAGGGATACAGGCTATGGGATCCCTTGGAAAAGAAGGTCATCATTAGTCGGGATGTGACTTTTGATGAGGAGTCAGTCCTACAGAGGCGAGCAGGCATGGAGGAGCAGGAGGAGGTCCAGCAGGGCACTGCTGGACAGCTAACCTCTTTGATTTTGCCTCTTGCAGGTACTACGGGAGGACATGACATTCAGGTAGAGCACCTACCTAAGGTGTCTCCATAGGTGGAGAGGACTCGAATGGATGATCGAGGTGGAGAGGTCCCGCAGGAGCGAGCTGGACCAAGGACTGATATCGATGTTGTCCTACACAAGCGCAAGAGGACCATCAGGCAACCGGACCGATATGGCTTCGAGGAGACGCTGTCATATGCCCTGGTGATAGTGAATGGAGACCCATATATGTATCAGGAGGCTATTGAGAGCCAAGACAGAGAGTGGTGGGTCCACGCGACGTTCGAGGAGATACAGTCTCTCCATCAGAACCAGACGTGGCGATTGGTGCAGTTACCACAGGGGAAGAGGCCCATTGGCTGCAAATGGGTCTATAGTCACAAGGACAGAGTGGAGCTGGTTGAGGCCTTGGGACACCAAGGTGGAGATTGTTATGATCCAGGTGGTATGCCCAAGGCCCAGGGGACCAAGGCTAAGGCCAAGGTCCATCATTCATGAGGGCTTCATGGAGGCTCTAGGGCTAGTTGGGCCCTAGGTTGAAAGACTGTGGGCCTTTCGGGTTCTTGAGGTCTAGGTTATGTGGGCCTCAAGGGACCAACTCTGTATGGGCTAGGTCTGGGCCTAGGATAGGTGAGATTAGGTTGAGTCATGGGTGTACATGGGTTTGGGTTAACCTAATCTCCCATAGAGTTGGTCAAGGGAGTTTTGGGTTTGGGTCACTTGACCCGATGTTTATATATACATGTACTTGTATAGGTTTGATGAAGCCAAGTAATAGATGACTCTTTCTCCCAAGTCTCTCTCTCACTTCTCCCTCTCTCTCCAGCCATCCTCCACACCCCAGGAGAAAGAAACCCTAGGGTTTCTTTCCGTCAGGTCCAGATAAGGAAAGAAAGAAGGGAGGTGCTAGCCCCTTCCTCCTTGCAGCCGCCAACCAGATTGCTCCCCTCCTCTCTTGCAGTCACCCAAACACTAGGTCCAGAACCTGCAATCTCTTGAGAAGAGGTTGGTACAAGTCTCTCTCAGATCTGAAGTTGATCTGAGGTCGTTTGAGGTGCGGGTGAGATCTCCATCAACAGATCTATAAGAAAGGCTGCAGCAGGATAGATCTGCAAGGTCTGTCTCCATCTATCTTCTTTCCTATCTAGAATACTCCAATTTGAGATCTATAAATTGAAAAACCTCGGCCCAGGTCTGGTCTGGTTGGGTACCAAATCTTGGATTTTTTAGAGATGATTTTAGAGGTGTTCTTCATCTGGAACAAAAGGCTGATGAAGAAGACAGCAATCAGGCTGATTTCGTCAAGGGCCTTCAATCGAGTCCAGAAGTCTCCAGATCTATTCGTTGTTGGTTCTGCTGCACCCAAGGTCTGTGGGAGGAGCCAGATCATGCTCCAATAGTGTGGATACTAGATCATCATAATCTGATCACCCTCGGGAGAGTCTGATCGTCGTGATGCAGCCACACAGCGTGTCTGGCCTCTGCGGATCGTCCACATGAAGCTCCCGGTCTGATCGACTCCTCACAAGTGCTAGCTCGTTTTAGAGCCCTTTTGACGGCCGATGCTGATCGAACTCCTTCGATCGATGTCTGTCATTTTTCGGATGCTTCAGATCGTCAACAGACATGCTTGAGAGGATGTTGAAGATCTCTCTAAGATTTTGTGGGCTCACGACACTCGTAGCTCACTTTCTCACTCTCCGAACCCCAGGCTAAAACTTTAGGGAACTCACCGGAAACCTTACACCCACTTTTCTTTCTTTTCTTTCTTTTTCTCTTGGAAGGATATGGACTTTCTTCTCATGCACAAGACTTCTCACGCCCCAGAATTTTTCTCCAAAAATCTTCTTCTTGCACGCCCCACTCTTCTCCTCCTTTTATAACAACGTCAAAAGTCTTATCCAAAAGAAAAGATAAAGATGAGTAATTGCACATTTGAATTCAAATCAAATTTTAAATTTAAATGGATACCAACTCATCCCTTATCCACTAAAGACGTAAGGCGAGGCTTAAATTGTGCATGGAGTGATTTCATGAGAAACCTTTTCTCATGTAATAAATGAGGCGTAAAAAAAGGGATAAGGTGCAAAGATTGATTGCCCATTCAAATTCAAATTTTATTTTGAATTTGAATGGCCAACCAATCATCCTTATCCATTCATATGGCACATTAAAGTGGGGCATGGAGAGGGCTTGGCGTGAGGAAAAAATTCATGAGAAGTTCCTTCTCATGAATTCAAATGGGTGCAATGGAAGTGAGGTGGCGCATGGAGATTGGGTCAAGGTGGTTTAATTATTTAAACCAACCTAATTGAACCAAATAAGTTAGGTCCAATTAGATTAATTTAAACCCAACTAAATTAAATTTAATTAGGCTCAATAAAATCTTAATCAAATCAAGAATTGATTAAGCCTAACCCCTGATCAAATCAGGAACCAAACCATCTCGACGATTAGGTCAACTCTTAACCTAATCGGATCAAATCTAACTGAATCCAATTCAATTGGACTTGATCCAAAAATAATTACTCCATCAAATTGAGTTAATTAGCGATCAAATCACTAATTAAACTACTCAAAAATATTGAGTCCAAATCTGATTGGCAATCAGGCATCAGAATTCATCGATATGTAACCCTGATTGAAAAGTACCAACCAGTGGTACTCTTGACCCCGGTACCCATAATGTGTGGAACTCACGATTAGAGAATCTTGATTTTCGATCATTGAGTTCTAAATATGTAGGATTCTACATCAGCCATCAGATCATATAGGAACCTCTAATGTGTGTGACCCCGTAGGTTTGAATCTAAGCCGGTAGCACAGGAACCAATTCTTGTACTAATCGAAGTGACCATCTAGCAATAGTACTCGATGTCCGGATAGGTCGAATAGTCACAATTGCAACACTCCGAACCTACATGAGTATGGTTACTGTATAATTCATCCTTTTGACCCTTGTGTTTAGGATGACTCAGGGTTAAACTATCAACCCTAATCAGATCATCCGAATCGTGCTCAACTCAAATAGTCCTATGACTCCTCATAAGGACTACCCTGGCCAAGGGTTTGCTAAATTGAAACACGACTGTACACAGCTTCTAAACTGGAGTAGTCCATCCCATCTTGACACACGCACCGACAAGTCAAGTACTTGACTACACCCAGCAGCCTTCCGTCACTGAATTAGAAATTCAGGTAGTCAAGTGTCTAAGTGCAGTGAGTTGTTTGCAAGTCACCGTGGCAGTCTCAGGTTGGAGGGATATTTATATCCATATTCCATCAGAGCAAATCTTGACAGCAGAAATAGCTCCAGAGTTGGTCACGTTCAGTGCAGATGTACCCTTACATCTCACCTGTATGCCATACCAGTGTCTCCATACTCATTGGTTAAGAGGACAACCAACCTATATGTTGCCCAGCTATGCAACCCAAGAGGGGGGGTGAATTGGGTTTCTAAAAATTTTAAGCCCAACAGATAATTTATGAAGAACAAAACAATTGCTTTAAATCAATATTAATTACCTAAAGCAGTATTGCAAGGATATAATAAAGAAATAAGATAAAGCAATAAAGCACACCACAAACACAAGGATTTATAGTGGTTCGGTGCTAACCTTGCACCTACATCCACTCCCCAAGATCCCACTTGGGAATTTTAATCCACTATCCTTTGTATTCAACCCGAATACAAAACGTCGGAAACTCCGACACTAGCTATCCCAAGCTAGAATACAAGACGTCGGAAACTCCGACCCTAGCTATCCCAAGCTAGAACACTTGTTTCCCGGGTACAAGCAAACCCAAAACACTCCGATTTCAGGTTCGGATCAACCTTTCCTTGTTTTGGAAATCCTCCAAAAATAAGAGCAAAAACTCACAAAGAGTAAGAATATTTAGAGCACAGATGAATACAATAACAGCTCCTTAAATGAGCAAATATAACAATAAAAGCTTTACTCAAATGAAGAACCCCTTTTTCAGATTTTCTCAAGATGAATGAACGGTTGAACGCTTGAGAAGAGGTTGATTGTTGATTGAAGATCTCTTGAAAGCTTTGAACGATCTCTAGATCAAGGTTGAAAACAATCGACTTGAAAGATTCTCTCTTTGAATGCTCTTGCTTTTCTTTTTCACAAACTCTCTTGAATATTGTGGATCCTCTCTCTTCTTCTTGAATATTTCGTTGATCTCAGATTTCGGATCCTCTCTTCTCTTTTGATCTCACGTTTGATCTCCCGATTTCCACACCTTTTCTTTGCAATTTGATCTGCTATTTAATCTGCAATTTCCTTTCACCATTTTAAGCATTTTATGGCATTAGTAGCAAGAGAAAATAATTTAGGCAGATAAAGAGCCGTTAGAGGATTTTTAGGAAGCATAAAAGGCAATTAAAATGGGCAAAAAAATAGCCGTTGCTGACATTTCCCGTCGCAGGGGTCGACTCATGAGTCGACTCATGCTTCAGGAGTCGACTCATGAGTCGACTTCTGTTGCAACAGACCAGAAGGTCTGATTTCTGGATTTTTAGGCTCAAATCAGCAGAGGTCGACTCATGAGTCGACTCATGCCTTGTGGGTCGACTCATGAGTCGACTCACAGGTCATGCCAAGTCAAAAATCCAGCATGCCATGGGAATTTTTTGCGTGCCATTCAGCTCATAGTGTCATGAGTTGACTCATGAGTCGACTCATGCACTTCAAACCTTCATAACTTCAAAAATATAAGTCCAAACACAATAAAATTTTCACCAATAGATTTCAAATCATTTGTTCTACCAAATGGTACTATCAAATCAGGATTTTAGTGAAATTATGATTTTGCCCTTGAAGAGCATAAGGACTTTTTCAATTGTTTGTATCCCTTCAATCTGCTTTGTAATCATCAAAATCAATCTAGGAGCAACAATCTCCCCCTTTTTGATGATGACAAAACATATGAACAAAAATATTTATGTTAATGCATTAATTTCAAAAGAATCCATTATGGGTGTATATGCTTGAAAAGAGTATGATTCTTTTGGCATGTAATATAAATGCAAAAATAGTTTGTCCATTTTCTTAAAGATTTGAAAAGGGTATTAGATCATTTTGAGTTCAAGATATTTCAGAGCAAGAGAAGATAAATAACTTTTTCTATGTATCAGAGCAAAAATAATTTTTACAATGATATCAGAAAAGATTTTATAATGTATCAGAGCAAGAAAATTTTTAATGTATCAGAGAAAATTTCATACAGTATCAGAGCAAATGTTATAATATTTTAGAGAAACCTTCACACTGTATCGGATCAAATGTTATCATGTATCAGATCAAGTTGAAAGAAATTGTAGGATGTATCAGAGTAAAACAAATTTCTTATTGATGTCTCAAGGTGAGTAAAATTTCAAAAGCAAGTTTGAATATCAGAGCATATATATAAAAAAATACTTATTTGCATTGTACTCATGATTAAAGTTCTGTCTGATACCAAATTTCTCTGTCTGATACCAAATTTCGATACCAAAATTTCTCAAAGTTTTGTTTAATCTTTCAATCCTTGTTTTTGTCTAATTTCTCCAATATTTGTTTAATTTCTTCAATATTTGTTTTAATTTAATTTCTCCCCCTTTTTCTCATAATTTAGGGTTTTGCTTTTTGTCTAATTTCAATTTTTGTTTAATTTTAATTTCTCCCCCTTTTTGACATCATCAAACATAGTTAACTCTTTCTTTTCCTTTTCTGAAAATATTCTTTAATTTCTTCCTCTTTAGAGTTTTTCACAGATGTTTGCTCCCCCTTAATATAGCAATTATCAATAGCAAACAACAACAAGGAGAAGATAACATATCAGAGATTGAAATATAACCAAAATATAATCATTACAAAGATATAGGTAAAAGATGATTTCATTAATATCATAATTGTTTCAATACATAAAATTCAACCAGCTAAATGTCAATACATAGCCCCAAGGAATAGATCCTAGAACAAGATACTAACTCCTAGAACCTAGTAGAGATCAAGATAAGTCAATGATTAAGACAAATCATGGATCGGAGTCATCAGATCTGGTATAAGAAGATGATGGATCAGAAGTGCGTCCTCTACCCCGTCTGCCTCTGCCACGAGTAGGAGAACGAGATGAACTGGGAGGCTGAGAACGCTGAGATACTAGGGCTGATATCATGAGTCTGATAGAATCAAGTACGTTCAGTGCTCTGGAAACAGATTGAAGTAGAGCAGTGAACTGGGTGGTAGCATGCTCACTCGATCCTCTGATCTCTTTCCTCAGTAGCTCATATCCACCTTCTAATGCTCCTCTGAGCCTTCCAGCCTCTGCAGTGAGGTCTGTGACCTCAATGGTAGACTCCTGTGGCTGGGGATGGGCCAATGCAAGGACTTGCCCCTGCAAGTCAAGAACTCTGCCAGTAAGTCTCCAGACTGTATCCTCAAGCTGCTGTATCCTGACGGACTGATCTGAAATCATCTGAAATATAGTGGAGATGTGGGGAGTAATGGTCTGATCAGAAGAAGTAGCTCCAGGTGCAAAAAAAGTACTACTCCACTGGCTAGACAACAAAGAAGCCACATGCTGAGATATATGCTCGATCTGATCGTCAGCCAGTCTGAACTCTGAATGAGGTGCTCTGCTCTCTGGCTGATACACTGGTGTGGGCATCCTAGTAAACTCAGAAGGGCCAGCCTCAGTATCATGAATGAACTGGGTATCTGGTGAAGCTGCCCTGAAATCATGTACAGGAGAAGATGGACCTTCTTCTTCTACTCTACCTTCAGTTCTGTCCTCAGCTCTTATTTCAGCTCTATCCTCAGCTCTCTCCTCAGCTCTTTCTTCAGAGCCCTTGATCCAACCACCAACAGTCTTTGTAATTCCCATTCGGTGCAGGCTGTGTTGGTTGAAAGTGTCCACATGTGAGAGCTTGGTAGGTGTCTCCCCTTCACAGTTAACTCTAAACCTCCTAAATACTCTAGTAAGGGCCATACCATAAGGCAAGTGTGCCTTGGATCTGTTCAAAGTTTCTCTCATGGCCTCTATCATAAGTGCAGGGAGGTTTAGGAGGGTCTGAGTGATGATATGAAACATGACACATACATCTCTGCCAGATAGTAAGTCATGTCTACCACTCCTAGGAAAGAAGAGTTTCGTTACAATCTGATGCAGGACCCTCATCTCAATGGACAGTAGCTTTGCTTCCAATCTGTTTAAGCTTTCTGAAAAATCTTCTCCTAAGATAATTCTGATCCCTTCTTCTTTAATTGGGAGTTCCATATATGAGTATCCTTCACTAGGCAACTGAAGTATCTCTCCCAATATCCTAGAATCCAAACAGATGTCAATCCCCTTTACAGTTGAAGTCACAGACCCGTTTCCATAATTTAGGTTCTGGTAGAACTCTCTGACTAGATCAACATAGGTGACTTCCTTAAGAGAGCAGTAGAGTTCCCATCCTTGATTTTTGATCTTACTTGCAAAAGTAAAGCCTTCTTTCTCAAAGAACGAAAATCTATATTTTTCCCGGTTTCTACTTTTCTATCAGAAAGAAGATTTACACTGGGGCTTATGGAGGATTGAGAGGGACCTTGAGCAGGTACTGAAACTGGATTGGGAACAGTGGAAGACTGAGCATGCCTTTTCTTTCGGACAATTTCCTCAGGCTCTCGGATTGATTTCCTCCTTTGGGGAAGTTTCATCTTTGGAGCCATATCCAATAAAGTAGCAGACAAGAAGACTTGAATTCAGTGGAGGAGGGATCACAAAAGAGTAAAGAAGAATTTTGGTGGAGAAAAGAAGTGGATTTTGAATGAACGGTGAAGTTCTAGGGCACGTTCCACCCGCGCCTATCACTGCAAGAAAGCACAGAAAAATCCTTTTCAAGGAGGCGATTTTTGGTGGAGAGGAGGAGGGAGAATTGCCTCAGAATTGATCCTTGGATTTGGAGCAAAAAGAGTTGGAGAGGACGGCTTTCGGAAGGAAGACGACGAGAAGATGAGTCGTCTCATAAACAAGGTTTCCCGTTTTAAAAACAATGAACCCGATGGAAGTTGGTGGGATTTACAAGTTTGCCATTGAGTCGACTCATGGGGGTCGACTCATGAAGTTCAGAAAATCAGAAAAAATGCAAATAAATTCCAAAAAATTCAAAATTTTGGGAGAATGAATTTTGCTCAATGATAAGTTTTTAGAGTGATAAAACTGAGCTTTTCGAACCAGGATAGTTGTTGGAAATTGAGCTCTAAGAATATTTGATAATAATTAAGAGAAGTTTAGGCAAATGGATCTAGAATTCCTAGATTTCTCCTAATTTCACAGAATCTATCCTCACTAAGGGCCTTTGTAAAGATATCGGCTAATTGATTTTCAGTGCAAACATATTCAAGAATTATATTTTTGTTTTGAACATGTTCTCTTATGAAATGATGTCTTATCTCAATATGTTTAGATCTTGAGTGTTGTATTGGATTTTTAGATAGATTTATAGCACTTGTATTATCACATTTTATTGGTGTTTCATTAAGTTTGATTCCAAAATCTTCGAGTTGTTGCTTAATCCACAAGATTTGAGCACAACAACTTCTGGCTGCAATGTATTCGGCCTCAGCCGTAGACAGTGCCACCGAATTTTGTTTCTTGCTAAACCATGAGATTAGGTTAACTCCAAGAAATTGGCAAGTTCCACTTGTGCTTTTTCTATCTAATTTACATCCAGCAAAATCAGCATCAGAATATCCTAACAAATTAATTTGTGAGTCCTTAGAGTACCATAACCCTATAGTTTGTGTACCATTTAAGTATCTAAGGATTCTTTTAACAGCATTCAAATGAGATTCCTTAGGATTAGATTGATATCTTGCACATAAGCAAACACTAAACATGATATCAGGCCTACTTGCAGTTAAATATAATAATGAGCCAATCATACCTCTATAGTATTTTAAGTCTACGCTTTTACCTTCATCATCCTTGTCAAGCTTACATGAGGGACTCATTGGTGTGCCAATTGGTTTGCAGTTCTCCATTCCAAATCTTTTGAGTAGTTCCTTGGTGTACTTGCTTTGGGTGATGGAGATTCCCTCTTTTGATTGTTTGATTTGGAGTCCGAGGAAGAAGGTGAGTTCTCCCATCATGCTCATCTCGAACTCTCCCTGCATAAGCTTAGCAAAGTCTTGACAAAGGGATTCATTAGTAGACCCAAAAATTATGTCATCAACATAAATTTGTATAATTAGCATATCATTTTGGTTTCTTTTAATAAATAGAGTTGTATCCACATTGCCTCTTGAGAAACCATTATTTAGTAGAAATTTGCTTAGCCTTTCATACCATGCTCTAGGTGCTTGTTTTAGACCATATAAAGCTTTATTTAATCTAAAGACATGATTGGGAAAAGCATGATTTTCAAATCCAGGGGGTTGTTCTACATATACTTCTTCAGAAATATATCCATTTAAAAATGCACTTTTAACATCCATTTGAAATAGTTTGAATTTCATAAAGCAAGCATAAGCAAGTAGAAGTCTAATGGCTTCTAATCTAGCAACAGGTGCAAAGGTTTCATCAAAATCAATTCCTTCTTCTTGATTATATCCCTTAGCAACCAGTCTTGCTTTATTTCTAATTACATTTCCATGCTCATCTAATTTGTTTCTAAAGACCCATTTTGTGCCAATTATTGAATAATCTTTAGGTCTTTTCACTAAGGTCCAAACATTATTTCTTTCAAATTGACTGAGTTCTTCTTGCATAGCATTAATCCAGTTATGATCATTTTCAGCTTCTTCAAAAGTTTTAGGTTCAAGTTGAGATACAAAAGCACAATGATTAAGTACATCTCTAAGTGAAGAACGTGTTTTTACCCCATGCATAGGATCACCGATAATTAATTCCTTAGGGTGGTTGTGAACATACCTCCATTCCTTGGGTAAGTCATTTGTACCTTGAGGTTGTTCTTGAATTTCTTCACCTTTCTCATTTTGTTCATCTTCTTGATCCTTGTCTTCTGGAGTTGCTGAATCTTTCAGAGTGATCTCCTTCATACCTTCTATTAGTGGATCTGCATCATCAACACCCTCATTCTTCCTTGAAGGAAGATCGTTAGATTCATCAAAGACAACATGTATGGACTCCTCAACTACTAAGGTTCTTTTGTTGAACACTCTAAATGCTTTACTAGTGGAGGAGTAACCTAGAAGGATTGCTTCATCTAATTTTGCATCAAATTTACCAAGTTTTTCTTTGCCATTATTTAATACAAAACATCGGCAACCAAAAACATGAAAATAGGCAATATTTGGTTTTCTTCCTTTCCAAAGTTCATAGGGGGTTTTCTTTAAAAATTGTCTTATTAAAGCACGATTTAAAATGTAACAAGCTGTGTTAATAGCTTCCGCCCAAAAATATTTTGGAAGGTTGCTTTCACAGAGCATGGTACGGGTCATTTCTTCTAAGGTTCTATTTTTCCTTTCAACTACCCCATTCTGTTGGGGTGTCCTAGGAGCAGAGAAGTTGTGGCCAATTCCATTTACATCACAAAAATTTTCAAAGTCATGATTTTCAAATTCTGTTCCATGATCACTTCTAATATTTTGAATTGAAAACCCTTTTTCATTAGTGACTTTTCGATGAAATTTCGTGAAAATTTGAAAAGTTTCCTTTTTGTGAGCTAAAAAGAAAACCCAAGTAAAACGAGAGTAATCATCAATTATTACAAATCCATATCATTTTCCTCCTAGACTAGTGGTTTTAGTTGGTCCAAATAAATCCATATGTAAGAGCTCTAAAGGTCTAAAGTTGAAATAGTGTTTTTGGATTTAAATGATACTCTAGTTTGTTTACCTAATTGGCATGCATCACAAATTCTATCCTTTTCAAAATTTAATTTTGGCAAACCGAGAACTAAATCCTTTTTGATTAATTTTGAAAGAGAATGCATGCTAATATGTGCAAGTCTACGATGCCACAGCCAACTAGTCTCATTTATTTTAGCATTTAAGGAAACTAGGCATTGTATGTCTAATTTAGTTAAATCATTCAAGTCTACCATATAAACATTGCCATGCCTATGTCCTATAAATTTAATGCCATCGTTAATAGGACTCGTCACAATGCATACAGATGATTCAAAACTTACTTTATATCCTTTATCACAGAATTGACTAATGCTGAGTAAGTTATGCTTTAAACCTTTAACAAGTAAAACATTCTCAATGTATTTGGAGGGAGTGATACCAATGTTACCTATCCCGATGATCTTTCCTTTGCCATTATCTCCAAAGGTGACCATCCCTCCATCCTTAGCATCAAGCGTGATGAATTGTGATTCATCACCAGTCATGTGTCTCGAGCATCCGCTGTCAAGATACCATTTCCTGTTTCCTTCTTGGGATGCTAGACACACCTGCAAGCACAGATCAAGTTTCTGTCTTAGGTACCCAAGCTTTCTTGGGTCCTTTCAGGTTAGTCAGAATGGTTCCTTTTGGAACCCATATTTTCTTTGTGTTTGCATATTTGTTAATAAGACATGTGTATGATTTATGTCCTATTCTTCCACATTTAAAACAAGTAATATTTGTAGGCTTTTTGTTTGAATAATTTGCATAAATATCCTTCAAAAATTTTTGTTTCTTCAGGGGTTTGTAACCAAGTCCAGCCTTATCATATATAGCTTTCTGATTATCAAGGATCATATTTAGCTTGTTTGAACTTAAGGTGAACTTATCTACCATAGATTTCAGCCTGTTAATTTCATCCTTAAAGTTTTGATTTTCTTGAATCAATGTGAATTTTTCAATTGAAAGAATTTCAGCTTGTTTCACTAAGGACTGATTTTCCAATTTCAGCTCTTTGTTTTTCTTTCCTAGTTTCTTTAATTCATCAATTGAATCATAGAAAGCTTCATGCAATTCTTCAAAAGTAAATTCACTAGTGGATTCAGAAGTTACCTCATTTTCATGTGCCATCAGGCACAGATTGGCTTGTTCGATTGAGGTTTCCTCGTCGGAGCTTGAGTCATCACTCGCACTCCAGGTCGCCATCATTGCCTTCTTTTTGAATTTCTTTGGACCTTTCTTCAATTGAGGACATTCGGATCTGAAATGTCCTGGCTTCTTGCACTCATAGCATATAGGGGTTTGATCTTTCTCCTTTTCTATGCTTTGATCCCCTTTTGTAAATTTCTTTCTCATCCCCTGTTTCCTTTTTCTTAGAAACTTTTGAATTTTCGGGTGATGAGAGCCATCTCCTCATCCTGATCTTTATCTTCAGAGTCATCTGTTTCATAATCAGGTGAAGTTGTGGATTTGAGGGCAATGGTTCTTTTCTTTTTGATTTCATCCTCTTGATGTTGCATCATGCTAAGTTCATGAGTCATCAAGGATCCAAGAAGCTCTTCTAGAGGTAGAGTGTTCAAGTCCTTTGCTTCTTGGATGGCAGTCACCTTGGCTTCCCAAGTTCTTGGCAGTGACCTGAGAATCTTCCTTACAAGTTCACTGTTAGTATAAGATTTGCCAAGACTCTTTAAACCATTGATTATATCAGTAAAACGAGTAAACATAGCAGTTATGGACTCATCATGCTCTATTTTGAACAATTCATATTTATGTACAAGCATGTTTATTTTAGACTCTTTTACTTGATTTGTTCCCTCATGGGTGACTTCTAACCTATTCCATATTTCTTTAGCAGATGCACAAGTAGAAATGCGATTAAATTCACTAGCATCTAGTGCACAATAAAGAACATTCATAGCTTTGGCATTTAATTGTGCCAATTTCTTGTCAACCTCATCCCATTCTTTCTCGGGTTTGGTTGACTCCTCACCATCTATAATCTTGGTGGGTGTGTGAGGACCATTCACTATGATACTCCACATATCATAGTCGAGTGCTTGTATGAAAATCTTTATCCGAGCTTTCCAATAGGTGTAATTAGACCCATTGAAAAGTGGAGGTCGGTTTGTTGATTGCCCCTCAGCTAGAGAAGTTCCAACATGGGTTGCCATAGATCTTTGGCTCTTTGATTGTTAGATCAAAGAAGGGCTAGAGCACTAGCTCTGATACCACTTGTTGCCCAGCTATGCAACCCAAGAGGGGGGGTGAATTGGGTTTCTAAAAATTTTAAGCCCAACAGATAATTTATGAAGAACAAAACAATGGCTTTAAATCAATATTAATTACCTAAAGCAGTATTGCAAGGATATAATAAAGAAATAAGATAAAGCAATAAAGCACACCACAAACACAAGGATTTATAGTGGTTCGGTGCTAACCTTGCACCTACATCCACTCCCCAAGATCCCACTTGGGAATTTCAATCCACTATCCTTTGTATTCAACCCGAATACAAAACGTCGAAAACTCCGACACTAGCTATCCCAAGCTAGAATACAAGACGTCGGAAACTCCGACCCTAGCTATCCCAAGCTAGAACACTTGTTTCCCGGGTACAAGCAAACCCAAAACACTCCGATTTCAGGTTCGGATCAACCTTTCCTTGTTTTGGAAATCCTCCAAAAATAAGAGCAAAAACTCACAAAGAGTAAGAATATTTAGAGCACAGATGAATACAATAACAGCTCCTTAAATGAGCAAATATAATAATAAAAGCTTTACTCAAATGAAGAACCCCTTTTTCAGATTTTCTCAAGATGAATGAACGGTTGAACGCTTGAGAAGAGGTTGATTGTTGATTGAAGATCTCTTGAAAGCTTTGAACGATCTCTAGATCAAGGTTGAAAACAATCGACTTGAAAGATTCTCTCTTTGAATGCTCTTGCTTTTCTTTTTCACAAACTCTCTTGAATATTGTGGATCCTCTCTCTTCTTCTTGAATATTTCGTTGATCTCAGATTTCAGATCCTCTCTTCTCTTTTGATCTCATGTTTGATCTCCCGATTTCCACACCTTTTCTTTGCAATTTGATCTGCTATTTAATCTACAATTTCCTTTCACCATTTTAAGCATTTTATGGCATTAGTAGCAAGAGAAAATAATTTAGGCAGATAAAGAGCCGTTAGAGGATTTTTAGGAAGCATAAAAGGCAATTAAAACGGGCAAAAAAATAGCCGTTGTTGATATTTCCCGTCGCAGGGGTCGACTCATGAGTCGACTCATGCTTCAGGAGTCGACTCATGAGTCGACTTCTGTTGCAACAGACCAGAAGGTCTGATTTCTGGATTTTTAGGCTCAAATCAGCAGAGGTCGACTCATGAGTCGACTCATGCCTTGTGGGTCGACTCATGAGTCGACTCACAGGTCGTGCCAAGTCAAAAATCCAGCGTGCCATGGGAATTTTTTGCGTGCCATTCAGCTCATAGTGTCATGAGTTGACTCATGAGTCGACTCATGCACTTCAAACCTTCATAACTTCAAAAATATAAGTCCAAACACAATAAAATTTTCACCAATAGATTTCAAATAATTTGTTCTACCAAATGGTACTATCAAATCAAGATTTTAGTGAAATTATGATTTTGCCCTTGAAGAGCATAAGACTTTTTCAATTGTTTGTATCCCTTCAATCTGCTTTGTAATCATCAAAATCAATCTAGGAGCAACACTATATGGCACACAATGACCTATGCTTGATAAATGTTGTCATCCTTGGTAATAACGTATCATTTGGTCGCGAACAGATTTAAGGACTAAACGATAAATCTTCCTTTATCGAGTCTAAATAGTCCTAAGGACTTCACCACAACATAGGAGTTCATTAGAAGATGAAATATTTTATGTTAAAAAATATTAAAATAATTTTTATTAATTCATAATTCATGTACATATACAAAAATGAGCACAACCGTCAACAGACTGACGATTGGCTTTGGGATACTATTCTCAACTATCTCCCACTTGGCCTAAGGCCAATCAGTGCAGTATCTAATACCCATCTTTGACTTGTAGTTGTCGAACTCCTTCACCGCAATGGCTTTAGTGAATGGATCGATCAGGTTCTCCTTTCCATCGATCTTCTAAAGATCGACGTCACCTCGATCCATAATTTTTCGGATGAGATGGTAGCGGTGCAGAATATGCTTCGTCCACTGGTGTGCCTTTGGTTTCTTCGCCTGAGCAATGGCTGCAGAGCTGTCACAGTAGAGCAGAACTGGACCAACAAGGGAGGGTGCTACTCCGAGTTTGGTGATAAATTTTCTCAGCCACACCGCTTCTTTGGCAGTATCTGATGCAGCGACATACTCCACCTCGCAAACTGAATCAGTCACTGTGTGCTGCTTGAAACTTTTCCAGCAGATAGCCCCACCATTAAGGGTAAAAATAAATCCCGACATACTTTTGCTGTCATCATGATCAGATTGAAAACTAGAGTCTGTAAACCCTATAAGTCTCAAGTCTGATTCACCATAAATAAGTCACTGGTCCTTAGTATTTCTTAAATACTTCAGGATGGTTTTAACAACCTTCCAGTGATTCTCCGCTGGATCAGATTGGTATTTACTCACTAACCCTAGTCAGTATGCCATATCTGGTCGTGTACATGTCATGACGTACATGATAGATCCCACTGTCGAAGTATATGGAATCCGACCCATATGCTCTCTCTCTTGAGGTGTTGTCGGATAATCTCTCTTCGAGAGAAAAATTTCATGGCCTATCAGAAGATAGCCTTTCTTGGAATTCTCTATGTTGAACCTCTTAGCATAGTATCAATGTACATGGACTGTGATAAACCAAGCAATCTTTTAGATCTATCCCTATAGATCCTCATCCCTAGGATGTAGGAAGCTTCTCCCAGATCCTTCATGGAGAACTGTGACGACAGCCAAATCTTTATTCACTGTAATGCAGGGACATCATTTCTGATTAAGAGAATGTCATCCACATACAATACAAGAAATACTACTACTGGACCATTAGCCCACTTATAAATGCAGGGCTCTTCTCCATTCTTAATGAAGCCATACGTCTTGATCGACTTATCAAAATGTATGTTCCAACTCCGTGATGCCTGCTTAAGTCCATAAATGGACCTCTGTAGCCTGCACACCTTAGACTCATCTATGGATGTGAATCCTTCAGGTTGTATCATATACACCTCTTCGTCTAGCTCTCCATTTAGGAAAGCTGTCTTCACATCCATCTGCCAGATTTCATAATCCAGATGGGCAGCTATCGCAAGCATAATCCGAATGGATTTGAGCATTGCCACAGGAGAAAATATCTCGTCATAGTCTATACCATACATTGACGATATCCCTTGGCAACCAGATGGGCTTTATAGGTTTCCACCTTTCCGTCTGCACCTCTCTTCCTCTTGAAGACCCATTTACACCCTATAGGTTTTACTCCTTCAGGTGGGTCAACCAATGTCCACACATCGTTGACCTTCATGGACTCCATTTCGGATTTCATGGCCTCTAGCCATTTCTCAGAGTCGGGTCTCTGCATTGCATCCATGTAGGTGATCGGATCCTCATCATTTTCATCAAATTCGATAGGATTGTCATCCCGGATCAAGAAACCATAGTATCTGTCCGGTTGACGTGATACTCTACCAGATCGCCTTAAGGGTGCTTGAACAATGGGCTCCGGATCTGATCTAATCAAATCCGGTTCAGGTTCAGCAACTTGTGTCGATTTTTTTACCTGTCGAACTTCGTCAAGTTCGACCTTAGAGGCAACAGTCCCTTCACCAAGAAACTCCTTTTCCAAAAAGATTGTCTTAAGGCTGACAAACACTTTTTGCTCATCAGCTAGGAGAAGTAATACCCTTTGGTCTCTTTTGGGTACCCTATAAAATTACACTTGTCAGACCTAGGTCCAAGCTTGTCAGTAATTAAACGTTTAACATAAGCCGGAACCCCCAAACCCTAAGGTGTGAGAGTACTGGCTTACGTCCTATCCATATCTCATATGGCATTTTGGTTACAGACTTACTCGAAACTCTATTTAGAAGGTAATAAGTTGATTCGAGCACATATCCCCAGAGGGAGATCGGCAGACCAGCAAACCCCATCATGGATCGAACCATGTCCAACAAGGTCCGATTCCTCCTTTCAAACATGCCATTATGCTGTGGTGTTCCAGGAGGTGTCCACTGAGAGAGAATCCCATTCTCTCCAAGATATGTCAGAAAAATATTGGAAAGGTATTCACCTCCTCGATCAGATCAAAGAGTTTTAATACACTTTTCAGTTTGTTTTTCTACCTCATTTCAGAATAGTTTGAACATTTCAAACGACTCTGACTTATGCTTCATTAAATAGACATACCCATACCATGATAGGTCATCTGTGAAGGTTATGAAGTAGAAATATCCACCTCTTGCACTTGAGCTCATGGGTCCACATACATCAGAATGTACCAGAGCCAAGAGTTCACTGGCTCGCTCACCTTTTCTAGTAAAAGGTGACTTGGTCATTTTACCAAGAAGATAGGACTCACAGGTTGGAAGTGATTCACAATCGCCTACTTCAAGAATTCTTTTTTGAGCCAACCTGTTTATCCTGTTCTTATTGATATGACCTAGCCTAGAGTGCCAAAAGTAGACTTCTGACATATTATCTATTCTAGGGCATTTACCGGAGGTTTGAACCACATTAACAGGTTGTGATAGAAAGTAAATTCCATTATTAAGTTGTCTAACAAATATTGTAACACCATTCAAAATGATATTACAAACATTTCTTTTTATTAAAAATTGATAACCGTTCATGGCCAAAAGGCCTACAAAAATAATATTTAATAAAAAGCTTGGACAATAGTGACATTCACTCAGAATTATATTTCGAGAATTGATTACAAGGTTCATGATTCCTGTTGGTGCAAAAATCCGCCTGTGTCGGAGAAGCTGGAGTCGAAGAAGTCGCGGTCGCCGTCGGGACCTACAAAAAAAGTCTAAACCAGAGTTGGGGTTGCTCCGGCAAGATCCTCTGATGCTCAAGTCAGTTCTCTGCCTCAACAAGAATGGAGTGCTCGAATGGAAATTTTAGCAGAGTTTTTGGGATAGAAACTAGAGCTTAGAGAATAATGTATCTGGGGTCTTCTTTTTATAGGCGGAGGATGCAATAGATGATAGTGACGTTTGTAACCATCTGGCAGTGGGCCGCCTGGAGCCAGGAGGAATCTGTTATGAAACGTAGTGGATTCGAATCGTGATCATTACTGTGATCTACCACGTGGATTCAGTTGTGGGGAGTGAAGCGGCGTCCGTTGTCGTGACTTGCCAGAGGGTGGAGAAGCCGCGCGGTATCCGTCGCAGGAAGTGGAGCAGAGTCGTGGCCGTTACTGTGGCCTGCTAGGGAGTAATGGAGCCGCGCGAAATCCATCACAGGAAGTGGAGTAGAGTCGTGGCCGTTACTGCGGCCTGCCAGGGAGTAATGGAGCCGCGCGGGATCCGTCGCAGGAAGTGGAGCAGAGTCATGGCCGTTACTGCGGCCTGCCAGGGGTCCAGGCCTGTCGGCCGAAGTTCGATCGGAGTTTGATCCTCCGTAGAAGTCCGGATGGGGATCAATTGTCGAGAAGTCTCGGCCAAGGCCTGTCTGCTATAGAAATTCGAAAGGAATCCATCCTCGATGGTAGCTCAGCCAAAGGCTTACGGTGGAATCCGGTGCGGACCGCTCGTGGTAGGAATTTGAAGTAGATCATTTGGAGCAGAAACTTAGAGTGGGTCGCTTGCAGTAGGGGCTCAAAGTCCGACCCTTGTAGGAGTTCGGGGTGAGGTCCACCTGCACAGGAGTTCAGGATGATGTCGGACTCCCGTAGGAGTCCGGATGAAGTCTACCTGCAGTTGAAGTTGGGGACGAAGTTCAGCTCCCGTAGGAGTCTGGATGGAGTCTACCTGCAGTTGAAGTCGGGGATGGAGTCCGTCTCCTGTAGGAGTCCGGATGGAGTCTACCTGTAGTTGAAGTCGGGGATGGAGTCCGACTCCCGTAGGAGTCCGGATGGAGTCTACCTGCAGTTGAAGTCGGGGACGGAGTCCGACTCCCGTAGGAGTCCGGATGGAGTCTTCCCGCTATTGAAGTCGGGGACGAAGTCCGGCTCCTGTAGGAGTCCGGATGGAGTCTACCTGCATTTGAAGTCGAATACAGAGTCCGACTCCTATAGGAGTCCAGATGAAGTAATCCTGCAGTTGAAGTCGGGGATGGGGTCCAGCTCCCGTAGGAGTCTGGATGAAGTCTACCTGCATTTGGAGTCGGGGACGGAGTCTGGCTCCCGTAGGAGTCCGGATGGAGTCTACATGCAATTGAAGTCGGGGACAGAGTCTGGCTCTCGTAGGAGTCTGGATGGAGTCTACCTGCATTGAAGTCGGGGATGGAGTCCGACTCCCGTAGGAGTCCAGATGGAGTCTACCTGCAGTTGAAGTCGGGGATGGGATCCGGCTCTCGTAGGAGTCCGGATGGAGTCTACCTGCATTTGGAGTCGGGGATGAAGTCCAACTCCCGTAGGAGTCCGGATAGAGTCTACCTGTAGTTGAAGTCGGGGATGGAGTACGGCTCCCGTAGGAGTCCGGATGGAGTCTAGCTGCAGTTGAAGTCGGGGACAGAGTCCGGCTCCCGTAGGAGTCCGGATGGAGTCTTCCTGCAGTTGAAGTCGGGGATGAAGTCTGGCTCCCGTAGGAGTCTGGATGGAGTCTATCTGCATTTGAAGTCGGGGACGAAGTCTGGCTCTCGTAGGAGTCCGGATGGAGTCTACCTGCAGTTGAAGTCGGGGACGGGGTTCGGCTCTCGTAGGAGTCCGGATGGAGTCTACCTGCATTTGGAGTTGGGGATGAAGTCCGACTCCCGTAGGAGTCCGGATAGAGTCTACCTGTAGTTGAAGTTGGGGATGGAGTACGGCTCCCGTAGGAGTCCGGATGAAGTCTAGCTGTAGTTAAAGTCGGGGATGGAGTCCGGCTCCCGTAGGAGTCCGGATGGAGTCTTTCCGCAGTTGAAGTCGGGGATGAAGTCCGGCTCCCGTAGGAGTCTGGATGGAGTCTATCTGCATTTGAAGTCGGGGATGAAGTCTGGCTCCCGTAGGAGTCTGGATGGAGTCTACCTGCAGTTGAAGTCGGGGATGGAGTCCGACTCCCGTAGGAGTCCGGATGGAGTCTACCTACAGTTGAAGTCGGGGACGGCGTCCGGCTCCCGTAGGAGTTTGGATGGAGTCTTCCCACAGTTGAAGTCGGGGATGAAGTCCAGCTCCCGTAGGAGTCCAGATGGAGTCTACCTGCAGTTGAAGTCGGGGATGGAGTCCGGCTCCCATAGGAGTCCGGATGGAGTCTAGCTGCAGTTGAAGTCGGGGACGGAGTCCAGCTCCCTTAAGAGTCCGGATGGAGTCTTCCCGTAGTTGAAGTCGGGGACAAAGTCCGGCTCTCGTAGGAGTCCGGATGGAGTCTACCTGCATTTAAAGTCGAGGATGAAGTCCGGCTCCTGTAGGAGTCCGGATGGAGTCTACCTGCAGTTGAAGTCGGGGACGGAGTCCGGCTCCCATAGGAGTCCAGATGGAGTCTACCTGCAATTGAAGTCGGGGATGGAGTCCAACTCCCGTAGGAGTCCGGATGGAGGCTTCCTGCAGTTGAAGTCAGGGATGAAGTCCGGCTCCCGTAGGAGTCCGGATGGAGTCTACCTGCATTTGAAGTCGGGGATGGAGTCTGGCTCCCATAGGAGTCCGGATGAAGTAATCCTGTAGTTGAAGTTGGGGATGGGGTCCGTCTCCCGTAGGAGTCCGGATGAAGTCTACCTGCGTTTGGAGTCGGGGATCGAGTCTGGCCCCCGTAGGAGTCCGGATGGAGTCTACCTGCATTTAGAGTCAGGGACGAAGTCCGGCTCCCGTAGGAGTTCGGATGGAGTCTACCTGCATTTGGAGTTGGGGACGAATTCCGACTCCCGTAGGAGTCCGGATGGAGTCTTCTCGCAGTTGAAGTCGAGGATGAAGTCCGGCTCCCGTAGGAGTCCGGATGGAGTCTAGAAGGTGGTCGATCATCACGAAAACTTAGGTGGAGTCCGTCCATCGTGAAGGATCCGATCGACGCTGGTGGGGACTTATCTGTCGATAAAACTTGGGAGTGTTGCGGAGGCTCGACCGCCAGAGAGGTTCGGAGAGACACCGCCAAAGGTCGGAAGTCGATAGAATCCCCGGAGGATCACTCTTGTCACGAACTTCGGTTGGGGGATATTTTATATCCAACACCAGTCTCCCTACTTCCGAGTTCGAGTTTCGAATGAAGGAAGTACAGAGAAATTTTTGCAGCCGAAGTTGTCCCCTTCAATCTCGTGCATGATCGCCCTCGATATCTTGGCGTTTAATGCACGCGTACTGGAGTCTTTTCGAATCAGGGCGATCCAAAGGGGCCTTTCGGAATTCTCGTTGGTGCGTTAGCCTAGGCACGGTGCAGTAATGGCTCTGTCAGCCATCAGCCGCTTTTAGCCGCCTGTGGTGGCTAGTGGGACACGTGGCGAGCATGGGTCGGCCTGAGGAGATCCGCGATCATTATAGCGCCGGATCCCAGGGTCTATTTAAATCTACCTTTCCGCCTTCAGGAGCCTCATTCTGCCTGAGAGTTCTGTTGGTGTCTGCCTTCTCTCTGAGAGCTCTGACCCTCTTTGGCATCCACCTTGGTCCCAAGCATTCTTCGAGTCATCCCTGTCCTCGCCCCTTTGCATCCCTCGGAGCGATCTAGGTTAGTCCCGAAACTTTCATTTCTCTTCTTGCCATTTAGGTGCCCTTTCTCCCCCATTTTTCTTCTGTCGCATTCCTCTGGTTTGGTCCCCCACAAACTTTTCGCCTCTTATCCCGCCTGATTTCTTTGGGATTTTTAGGGTCTTTGTTTGAAATGTCTTCCGGCACCTCCGCCTCCAGTGGTTCCGAGAGTTCGTCCGCCTCAGCCCCCAGAACCCCCATACTGTAGACGAACCCACATCTAGGGCTGGGCCTCACCCGATTTTTGTGTCGAGTGCCATTCCTTGTTCTCTGACTTCGGATGAACTTCTACTGATAAGGGTTCAGTATGGAGTTCCTCCGGAGTATGATCTGGAGCTTTCCGGTCCCTCCGATCAGGCTAGCATCCCCCCACCTGGCCATTTCTGCCTGTATCAAGAGGCCTTCCGTGTCGGACTCTGGCTTCCTCTTCCACCCTTCGTCGTCGCCCTTTTTTATTTTTTAGATATTTTCTTAGCTTCAGTCGCGCCGAATTCTTTTAGGTTTCTGATAGGGTTCCTCTCCCTTTGCCATGTAGTCGAGGTTCAGCCATCTCTTTCTTTGTTTAGGCATTTTTATACCTTCAAGTGTCACCCCTCGGTAAAGGACTGGTGGTATTTTTCCCCCAAGTTTGGCAAGAAAGGGTTGCTGAAAGGTGCTCCCTCTTCAATCCATAACTGGAAGGGGAAGTACCTCTTTGTCCATTGCCCGACCTTGAGGCTAGGATTGCCCCCTTGGGGCTCCCTAAGGGACTCTGTCCATCGGGCTCCTAGTCTGGGGGAGGATGACCTTCAGGTCGCCCAGAGGCTTCTTGGTTATTCAGCTCCTTCCCTTCCCAACCTTCTGAAGGAGCAGTTTTTGTTCACATCGGCCTGAGTCCCTTGGATCCTGCGAGTATCCCATCTTTCCTTTCCTCTTCTTTTCTCATGCTCTTCTTTTCTTTCTCTTTTCTCTCTCTTTTTTTTTTTTTTGTGTGCCACTTCTTCCTTTTTCACCCCCTCACTGATCTCTTTTTCTTTTTTTTTTTTTTTAGGAATGGATGCCGAAGCAGCATGGATGCTCGCCAGGGGTCTCAGGGCCTATAAAAGAAAAGGCGTGGCAACCTCCGAATCAGCAAAGAGAGCCAGAACGGAGGAGACGAGCTCGGCCATGCCTGCCCAAGCGGCCCTCACGATCGACGTTC